>NC_048294.1:953070-1168580 GCF_009762535.1 Notolabrus celidotus
CAACCTGGTGTGCACCACCCTGCTGTTCATTCTCTACACGGTCATACTCTTGTTGTGTATACACCTGTACCGTCAGAGGGCTCGAGGTAAGAACTTCCTGATACCTGTGTGTGATGGACATGATTGTGTTCCCATTAGGGATTTTAATTTCAAGTATTTTCTGTGATCGATCTTTGGAAATGTTAAAAGTGACATATTCTGCTATTTTTCATCAACATGAGGTCCCCAAAACATGTCTTTAAAGTTTATTGCTCATAAAAACACTTTGAAATCAGATTCTGGTCTGCCTGTAAACCCCTCTTTTTCAGCCCTGCTCAGAACAGGCTGTTTTCTGTGTCTGTGCCTTTAAATGAGAATGAGCTCTCTGACCACGCCCCCTCAGGAAGTAGGTGTGGCCTCGGCTGTCCGGCACGTTGATCTAATGTTTACATGTTGGCTGAATATACACGGCTGCTCACAAACTCGCGTTACTTCAACCCTCTGAATCTGATCCAGAATCTGATCCTGACGGAGAGGCGCCTGCAGCAGGACCTTTCTGAACCATTGGTCACAGATTTAGTGTTTCTTGTTGTTTTATTTGTCAGTATGTCGACATGTGTCTTGGTACACAGCTACAGCTACGACATGTAGCTATGTGGCTAAGCTAACTAGCGCTAGCACTTTTCAATGATAAATAAAAATCATCCACATGATCTTCAAATCTGCAGACGTGGGGAGTCAAAGCGACCTTTGTGTTTATTAAGACAGCCTACAACTAGCATGCCTCCCTCCTAAGCTCCTTGTTAGCACACATGTGTGCAGGGAATGAAAAACGGAGGAGGGGTTGAGTTGTATTTTATACAGTCTATGGGCTGAACAAGCTCCGAGCTCTGACTTCCTGTTACAGACCGGATGGCGTTGTGACGTATGAAAAACACTGAAAACTGAAACGGCTGGTTTCAGCACACATTTACAGAAAGGTGGAGAAATCAGAACAGGGGCAGAATGGATCCTTTGACTTTTCAGGGGGTTTGTAGACAGGGACACAGATTTCAGGGAGAGAACCATTAAAAAGTCCATTTTGCATGATATGCAAAAAAAAGAGGGGTTTACAGGCATGCCAAAATCTGATTTCCAAAGTATTTTTTGAGCAATAAACTTTGAAGACATGTTTTGGGGACCTCTTAGACCAATATATGTTCACGAAAAGAGCAGAATATGTCACCTTTAAACTTCAAACACCTCCCTGATAGCTTAACCAAATATGAGACCACATGATGTTTGTTCCACGTAATAGAAAATCAACACAACAAAATGTGTTGGAGTAAGTTCTTAACAATCAACTAAGTTTTGATAGTTAAGCTGATCACCTCTAACTGTAGTGTAGAGGGATGGTCTGACAGAGCTGATTGTTATTGCACTCTCCTGCCTGCGTAGTGTTCATGGTCACTTCTCCTACATAAACTATTTCAACATAAGCCGTCCCCTGAGTCTTCTGTGTCCAGAGAGTCAAGTTCGGCAATAAAGTCCACCACAAACTGGCGTCACGAACAGGGTCTTAATGCAAAAACTGGCCTGCAGAACATCAGCTGCTCCTAACACCAGCCCCTAACAGCTGACAGCTCTGCCTGCTCACTCTTTACAACCCTCCTCCACCCCAGCTCCTCCTTTCTGCTGTGTCTGATTTTACCTGTGTCATATGTATTGTACCTTGTGGGTCTTTGCTGATGCTCTCCCTGTCTTGGCTTTTTGTGTATGCGCATGAAAGAGAGGGGAGGTGTGCTCCCCCCGCCTCGGACATTGGCATTCCACATAGGCACATGGAAGGGCAGGGAGATCCCAGAACAGAGCCATACCACCCCATAGGACTTATTGCATTCAGATAATGACGAGAGTGCTCCTGAGTGAATTGATGAATTATGATAGTGACAAAATGTGTGGCGTTAACAGAGTCACCAGAATCTGAAATACATTCATTCATTCATTCATAATCTGAAATGATATAAAAAAGGAAACCTCAGTTTCAGAGAGGAATGTTCAATAGTCTGAGCAGAGTAATGACTGCCATGATGATTTACCTCAACACACATCATCAAGCTTAGAGACAGGCTGTGGTGACACATGCTGCAGCTTGTGGCTGAAAGGTGAGAAGTTCTCACACCAGCAGAAAGCAGGAAGTGATGCTAAATGTGTTAACAGAAAAACTCCCTGTCTCTTTTTAAAGTGTCTCTTCTCCGCTTGTCCTGCAGCTCGAGCTGATGCTGATTCTGATCGCCTCCAACTGGAAGGAAGACAAAGAGGAACTCCTGTTGAAAACCGACCAATGAGACTGAAGAGAGGACAGTAGTCTGATTTTTATTCATCTAAGTTTTCTGTTAACTTATCACTCTATAATCACCTTCATGAAAAAAGAGTTTAATGTTTCAACTAACAAATAAAAGGTGAATGTCAGACTTTCATACATTCATATTTTACTTCCATTTCTTCCTACAGCTACTTGAATGTGTACCTCTACTGCTGAATGAAAACTAAAAATAATACATCAATGAAAAGGCTTTTGTTGTATTTTTTTATTGCTTTGGGGAAAGGAACCTCAGATGAACAAGACTTCATAAAGTCTGGAACTTTTAGAGCTAATATTTCATATTTACATTGTCAAATATCTGATAAATCTTTCTCTCCTTCACACAAAGACAGGCGAGTAAATGAGATGGTATAACTGCCCTGGTTTGTATTTTTATACTTTAACTTATCAGCTCTGAGCAGTTTGTTAGTTAAATATTTCATAATTAGAAGCAGCATCTAACAGAGCTTCCTTATGCCACCTAGTGGGCATTTGGTCTAATTTCTACTAAGCAGAGATCTTTTTTTTTTTTTTTTTTTTTTTTTTTTTTTCATTTAAATTTTTATTGAATTTTTTAAGAAACATATAAACACATAAACAAGTACAGGGTGCTTTAAAAGAATAAATCTTGTTTTGGCATAGACATACTCCGACATGTCACATAAAAATCGTAGACAATCAAAACAAATATATCACTTATAACAATAAATCCAAATATAAGAAATCCAGTCCTTTAAGTGAAAGTGTGCTGTATTTAGTCTCTGGTTCAAGTGTTCCTATCAGTTTTTGAATATTTCCAAAAAAGTTCCCAGGGGCTTGTCCTGTCCTCCATGTTGCCCTTCAGTCTGCAGAGCATAGACTCGTAGGACGCTGTCTCTACCATTGCTTCCATCCATTCCCTCAGATTTGGAGAAACAGCTGTTTTAAGCAGAGATCTTTAAACAAGGCACCCCTCCTAATGAGTCATTATGAGCCACTGATACATGCTACCAAGATAGTTCACAAATGTAACATAAAGATTCTCATACGCTACAGACTGCCAAAAACAACTATTAATATGCAAATAAAGCAGTTGATGTGAATCTGTTACCGTTTCGTTCACTGCATAGCCACACTTGCTATCAACAACACCTTGCAGCTTGGCCTAGACAGATTCGCCACAAAAACTACAGGACGGAAAATATCATGTTATACGCAGAGGGCTAACCTTTGCAGTTTTTCCAGAGGCAGAGCAGCGTCACAGAAATCAAGACAACCACCACAAGGCGCACAATCACCGCAGGAAGTTGAGTGTTTGCAGGGGGAAAGTCAGGTACCTCAGGATGTCCTACTTCTAAAAACAACAAAAAAAAAACGACACGTTGGCCTAAAACAACAAAGGCACTTTACATCGTGGCTGGTTTTGTCTACGGCTGAACACATCCTGCTCAAAGGGTTGGTTTACCTCGGACAGTGAGCCAGCTGTTTGGTGATTGTCCAAACCCAGAGATGTTACACTCGTAGAGCCCTTCATCAGATTTAGAAACACCGTGGATGGTCATGTTTCCTGTGGAGCTACTCCCGATGAGGACGCCATCTTTGTAGAAGTCAGCGGTGTGATTTGGGGGGAAACTCAGGACGAAATCATTCATGAGATCGGAGGAGGGTTCCATCTTGCATGTACATCCCAGAGTCCCATTATCTCCTTCCTTCACAGGAAGATTAGGACTCTCCAGAATAACAGAACCATCTGAGGGAGGGATCAATTATTAACAGGATCATTTTGTACAAAGTGTTATGTGACCACAAATCTTTATACATCTTTTGAACCCACCGGTCACGTTGATGTTGACGGCCTCGCTGCGCTCTCCTGCTGCAGACTCACACCAGTACACTCCACTATCAAAGCCGTAAATAGCCTCAAAGGAGCCGTTATTGCCATGCCATGTTTGGGAGCAGTTGTTGTTTGGGGTCGTGCATGTGTTCCTCTTAATCATCCATCCACAGAGGTTTGTCTGCTGCCCACAGCTCAGAGACACGTGCTCATAGGGAAAGAACTGGGATCTGTTGGGGAGAACTCTCAGAGCCGCTGCAAAGAGAAGAACCGGTAGACTCATGAATATATAAAATACACCTCAACAAAGTTAACAGGTTCTTCTTCCCCCCTAGGTCTGGTCGGTTCAATCTTAGCTTCCAAAGTCCTAAAAATGTCATAATAACCTTCAAGAAGAGAACACAAGCAGTAGTATGGGAGGTAGAGCCTTCAGTTATCAGGCCCCTCTCCTTTGCAATCATCGACCAGTCAGGGTCCAGGAGGCAGACACCCTCACTACTTTTAGATGCAGGCTTTATGCTTTCTTTTTTATTAGCAAATGTTGTGGCTAAGACTGACTCAGGCTTAGACTAGGCCCTAGTAATGCTGCTAGGCTTAGGTTGCCAAATAACTTGATACAACTCTCTCTCTCTCTCTCTCTCTCTCTCTCTCTCTCTCTCTCTCTCTCTCTCTCTCTCTCTCTCTCTCTCTCTCTCTCTCTCTCTCTCTCTCTCTCTCTCTCTCTCTCTCTCTCTCTCTCTCTCTTTGCATCTCATTTGGCAACAAAGGTCCCAGAGTCTGGAGTAAGACCGGAGAGGCTCACAATAGAAGATGCATGAAGTCCAGTGTTAGAAAATCTGTGGGGCATTGCCAAGAGAAAGCTGAACGGGAAGAGACCAAACAATAAAGAAGAGCTCAAGGCCGCGATTGAAGCATGTTGGTCTCCCATAACACCTGAGAAATGCCGCAAGCTGGTAGCATCCATGCCATGCCGGATTAAGGCAGTCATTCGTGCAAAAGGGGCCCCAACCAAGTACTAAGTACAGAGGCAAGATTTTACTTTCAGAGGCCTGACATTTTGGTATTTAAAATCCTTTTTTTTATTGATTTCAAGCAATATTGTAATTTTCTGAGTTTTTGAATTTGAGGTTTTCTGAAGCTGCAAGTCCTAATCAGCAAAATCCAAACAAATAAAAGCTTGAAATATATTGATTCGCATACTGTTTGTCTATATAATATGTACATTTCACCTTTAAAGTTGAGTTACAGAAATGCATGCACTTTTTCAGGATATTCTAATTTCCCGAGTAGTACCTGTAGTAATTTATAGTACTTGAAATAACTGCCTGAGTTGCACAAGTTCTACGTCAGTTGTTGGTGTTTTATTCAACAAGAGCGATAAAAAGCATGCAGATCAGCTCTTTAAAGTAAAACACAAACATTCAGGACTCACCCACGACAGCGCACAGTGTTGCTATTGCCATGATGTTCTGGTAGAAACTGTCAGGTTGTCAGACTGGGGGCCTGTTCATGTCACATTTGACAGAATGTAGGTAAGCGAGCCCACAGCTTCCTGCTTTGATCTTAGCCTCTGTCTTCCTCCACAGATGAGCTGATTTTTGGATATTTGGTTTTGAAACTCTAACGTCTTCTCAACAACAAAATGTGCAAAACTTTACCTTCACTAGTCTTTCGTGGCATTTTGAATTGATTAGTTGATCTTTTGGGTGAAAATGTTTCAGAATTAGGAATCCCAGCATGAAAAAATGGGTCATTTGATTTTTTTTTTTTTTTTTTTTTTTTTTTCTTTTCCTTTTCTTTTTTCTCTTGTCTGCATATATATTTCTGGTTTGTGTCATGTTTGTCACAAACTGTCAAATATTAATGCAATTTGTTCTTGCAGCAAAAGAAAAGAAAGAAAACCTTTTTCTTCTGTGCTTGTGACTGTGTGCATGCAACCATCACCATCCCTCTTAGAACTCTGGCCTATCTTTCATTGGCAACTAATATCATGTTCTGTAAAAGAGGGCGTGCACACCTAGGTGGACTAAAAATATATATATAAGAGAAAGTAAAAGAAAGATTACATAAGGATATACAAAGGGACAGGGAGAGAGAAGGAGAAAGAGACCTAACACACTTAGATGGAGAGGGACCATCTCACCATGATGCCAAAAAAAAAAAAAACGTGGGGTGATACTAATGATGAAGCAACCCTTAGTGTCCACAATCATTACTGAAGCTTGGGTCGCAGAGGGTTGCCGCCGTGCTGTGTTCTATTTGTGTAACAAGACCACCACTGGTGCAGATGAAACCACTTGGGTCAGACCAGCCGAGCGGTACGGCCCGGCACCCGGGCCGCGAGAGCAGTCAGACCGAAGGACCCAAACCGCCGCGGGAGACCCAGGCCAGGGGACGAGCCAAGGACCCAGACCGGAAGCAAACAGGTACCGCCGGAGCACCCAGGGCGACCCGCAGGTCACCCAGTAGGAGGAAAGGGGGGCGAGGGGGGAGAGATCCCGCAGCCCCCCCAAGGGACACCCCCACAACACCGCCCCCACAGCCCCCCAAGACGGAGCCAAAGGAGCCACCAGGGCCGAGGGGGCCCGGCAGCAGGAGCAGACAGCCAGGCAGACGGGCAGGACCAGGACCAGAGCCCGCCAACCGGCGCGCCGGAGCGGGGGGAGGGCGGAGGCGGCAGGGCCAATCCCCCCTGCCCCCCCGAGACGGCCCGACCACTCGCCCCCGCCACGCCCCCCACCCACGCCCCGC
Organism: Notolabrus celidotus; assembly: GCF_009762535.1. Taxonomy (NCBI): domain Eukaryota; kingdom Metazoa; phylum Chordata; class Actinopteri; order Labriformes; family Labridae; genus Notolabrus; species Notolabrus celidotus. The sequence continues at coordinate 959,958 of NC_048294.1, forward strand.
GGCTGATGGACCAGGCCGCGGGGGCATGGAGGGACACCCCAATGGCTGCCGTAGTAACACCCCCCCAGCTGCGCACCCCCCCACCCCCCCAAGAGGACCGCGAGGGAACCCCGGGAAACCCGGCCCCGAGGGCAGCCGCGGACCAGGCCCCCACAGGGGAGGGGGCAGCAGGGGGACGGAGGGTGACAGGGACACCAGCCACCCACCCAGCCCCGATGGACCCCCAACGAGTAGGGCCGAGCCAAACACTAAGGCCCTGCCAAACCTGATCTGTGTGTGTGTGATATGATTTGAATTTTGTTTTGTTTGTTTTTTTGTTGTATGTATGTTTGCTAGTGAGGTGGATTAAAATAGGGGGGGCAGGAAGGGAGGCGGGAGAGAGGGGGGAGAGCCGCAGTGCACTACTGCATCACAATCCGCCGCCCCCCCCCCGTATAAAACCCGCCCCCCCGACCCTATATCTTTACCTATATCAGTATCTAGTGAGGTTGATTTATATATCCGTTTACAAAAGGATCCCTGTACTATTTTTATGGATTTTTAGGTATGACAAGCAGGCCTGCATTCATCAAAAAAGCATTTGGGAGAGTGGTCCTGACTGAATTTATAAATTGTGATATTGATTGATAATTTTGACAGAGCCTTTGCCATCGCTGCCCCTACTCTCTGGAACTCTCTCCCTCCACACCTCCGCAAGTCTGACTCTGACTTTTTAGTTTTACCTTATGTAAAGCGACTTTGAGTACTTAGAAAAGCGCTATATAAATTCTATGAATCATTATTATTACATTGACAAAATTTGTGTTGTTAGCCACCCGAAATGTCATCAGAATCACGCATGTTCTACATAATCTGAAATGATATAAAAAGGGAGGAATGGTCATCAGTGAACAGGATAGCCACAGAGCAAAGAGTGCTATGGTGATTTACCTCAACACGCATCATCAAGCTTAGAGACAGGCTGTGGTGACACATCCTGCAGCTTGTGCCTGAAAGGTGAGCAGTTCTCACACCAGCAGGAAGCAGGAAGTGAGGCTGAATGGGTTAACAGAAAAACTCTGTGTCTCTTTTTAAACTTCTCTTCTCTGTTTGTCCTGCAGCTCGAGCTGATGCTGAAAAACAAGATTTTGGATGAAGACAAAGAGCAACTCCTGATAAAAATCCAACCAATAAGACTAAAGAGAGGACAATAGTTTTATTTTGTATTTAGTCTCAACAAGAACGGCTTCATATTTGTTATTCATGTGTCTTTAATAATAAATAATAATAATAATACATTTTATTTTGGGCGCCTTTCAGATCACCCAAGGTCACCTTACAGATCATAAAAGCATACATCATTAAAACATCATAAAAACAAACAAACAAACAAACAAACAAAAAGTAATACATAAAAACTAAAAACTAGTGAAGTGCAGAGAGTCCAGTTAGAGTGAATATGTCAGTTTGAACAGGTGAGTTTTGAGTTTAGATTTGAATGATGTTGTGGAGTCTGACTGTCTTATGTGTGGGGGGAGGGAGTTCCAGAGTCTGGGTGCTGGGCAGCTGAAGGCTCGGGCACCCCTGGTACTGAGGTGTGACGGTGGGATGGTTAATAGTCCAGCAGAGGTTGAGCGGAGGGAGCGGGAGGGAGTGTATTCATGAAGGAGGTCTTGGAGGTAAGTGGGGGCCAGGTTATGAAGAGCTTTGTAGGTGAGGAGAAGGTTTTTGTAATGGATGTGGTTTTGTACAGGGAGCCAGTGAAGTTGGATGAGAACAGGAGTGATGGGGTCAGATGATCCGGGCGGCCGAGTTCTGAATGATTTGCAGTCTGTTGATGAGTTTGGTGGGGAGTCCGGTGAGGAGGGCATTGCAGAAATCAATACAGGAAGTGATGAATGAGTGGACCAGGATTTCGGTACTGGATTGGGACAGTGAGGGGCGGAGTCTGGAGATGTTGCGGAGGTGGAAGAATGCCATCCGGGTGATGTTTTGAATGTGTGGTGCGAATGAGAGAGTGCTGTCCAGAATGACGCCGAGGCTCTTCACTTAGTGGGAGAAGGGTACAGGGAATCCGTGGATGATGATGGGTGGGGCTGGGATGTGTTGAGATCTGGTGAGGGTGGATTTGGAGCCGATGAGCAGGGCCTCGGTTTTATTCCCATTGAGTTTCAGGAAGTTCCTGCTCATCCAGCTCCGGATGTCTGCAAGGCAGGTGATGAGGGAGGTGGGAGGAATGGCAGCGGTGGGTTTTGAGGAGATGTAGACCTGAGTATCATCGGCGTAGCAGTGGAAATGGACCCCATGGTGACGGAGGAGTGTGCCCAGGGGGAGGAGGTAAATAATAAAAAGGAGTGGACCCAAAACTGACCCTTGGGGGACACCCAGTGAAACACCCGAACACCCTGACTTGTGGTTCCTTAACTGCACGAATTGTTGACGGTCGGTGAGGTATGATGTGAACCAGGAGTGTGCAGCACCAGTGATCCCAATTACTGTCCTTAGATCTTCTTCTCTCATGTTTCTTATTCTTTCAGTGTATTCATCATACTCACATTTACCAGCAGATGTCAGCATTTGACTGTTTCACAACATCCCTAAAGACCTCTTAGTGCAGAAGGGCAGGCTTGGACAACCTTCACAAACAACCTGCAGAGGGAGACGCACAAAGACTGATTTGGACTGTGCAAAGCTGAGTTTGGGCGAGTGGCAGGGTCCACTCTGGACAAGTCGCCAGCCAATCACAGCTCAACTTCTCAACAGTTTAAGAGTTTTCTTTGAGGAACTTTGGGAGAGTTTGGATACAAAAAGGAGGATACATTGGGAGGAGGCAAGCCCGACTAAGCTTATCAAGGAACCTCTAGGTTCTGAAAGTCTTGGGTAGTTGACTAAGAGAATCTGAATAGTTGTTATGTGGTCCATTTTTGGGATCCTCAGTTGAAAACCAAACTGCAGGATTCTGTGCGAGCAATGGAGGGGAGGAGGAACTTGAGGGACACAGATATCTGCAGTCAGGTTTGAGATGTGATAAGATAAAAGTGAGATCCTGTTAGTGGTGACTCATGATGTGTTTCCAAGATTTGATCTGGCTGAGCAACCTAATTTTCCGACATGGCAGTCTAGCTAGAGGTCAGAGCCAGGGACAAAGAAGGTCGTCATTAAAAGGTGTTCTAACACGGGTAAAAGCAAAGAGGACCACCTCAGATTCTAGTGCAGTTTGGTAGAGTTTGTAGGTTGGATATTATATGAGGGATTGGAGGGATGGTAGAGAAGTGTGTCATCAACATAAGAACTGAATTAATGTGATTTATTTATATTATCAGAACCAGAGGGAACATCGTAAAGAGTGATAAGAAGTGGACCTGAAAAGGAGCTCTGTGGGACGCCATAATCAACTCAGCCTTTCTTATTGCAGTCTCCTCAGTTCTCCAATCTTCTCATTGGGACACATTTAAATAAAATACCTGCTGACTCAGGAGTACAGAGCTATTCTCCCAACTCAACTCATTTTATTTACAGTATATAGCACTTTTCATCATTCAAGCATGCAGCCGAAAGTGCTTCACGAAAAAACAGAGAGACAGGAAACAACAGCAACAGATAAAATGATACAAGGCCAAAGAAAGATAGAGGAATGGGATATGGAATAATTAAAAATAAAATGAAATTATAATAAAAATCAATAGAACAAATTCATATATATATCAGAAAAGTTCTAATAAAATCAAAAATATGAAAATCAATAAAATAGATTCAGATAAATACCGGACATTTAAAATGAAATCATTACAACAAATCAATAAAAGAAAAGATCAGAAAATAAAAGAATAGAAAATAAGATAAGATAGAATAACAGAAACAATAAAAATGGTAATAATGCAGTCCAGGGCTCAAAGGAAATTACTCCTAGTTAAAAGCCAGATTAAAAAGGGAAGTTTTAAGTTTACTTTAAAAACACTCAGAGATTAATACATAAAGCTATCTGTCCTGCACTGAAGGACACATGAGCAACATTTAAAAGGGAAGCCCCAGGGGGGACAGACAGGGCTAATGGGGCCCTGGGACTGCTGAAGGAAACTGGACTACCCAGAGAAAAAACCCCACAGAGACTTAAGGGGAGAACATTTAGATAAGACACCACAACATCTGTTACTTTCATATTCATGAAAACCAGCGAGTCTAAAAGACATGGTCATAAATGTTAACATGCTTAACTAGCACTAAACTCTAAAGGCTGATTTATACTTCTGTGTCTCCCCTACGCAGCAGGGGCTGACGCGGACATGAGCCCCACATAGTACTTGTGCGTCGGTATGTCCGTGTCGCGCAGCTAGTCTCCTCAAAAAAAGGTCCGCGTTTTTCATTACCTGCACAAATGTGTGCTAACAAGGAGCTTAGGAGGGAGGCATGCTAGTTGTAGGCTGTCTTAATAAACACAAAGGTTGGTTTTACTCCCCACGTCTGCAGATTTGAAGATCTAGTGGATGATTTTTATTTGTCATGGATAAGTGCTAGCGCTAGTTAGCATAGCCACATAGCTACATGTTCATAGCTGTAGCTGTAGCTGTAGCTGTGTACCAAGACACACGTCGACATACTGACAGATAAAACAACAAGAAACACTAAATCTGTGACCAATCCTTCATAAAAGGTTCTGCTGCCTTTCTGGCAGAGGTCGGTTTTACTCCCCACGTCTGCAGATTTGAAGATCTAGTGGATGATTTTTATTTATCATGGATAAGTGCTAGCGCTAGTTAGCATAGCCACATAGCTACATGTTCGTAGCTGTGTACCAAGACACACGTCTACATACTGATAAATAAAACAACAAGAAACACTAAATCTGTGACCAATGGTTCAGAAAGGTCCTGCTGCAGGCGCCTCTCCGTCAGGATCAGATTCAGAGGGTTGAAGTAACGTGATCTGTGAGCAGCCGTGTATATTCAGCCAACATGTAAACATTAGATCAACGTGCCGGAGAGCCGAGGCACATCCACTTCCTGAGGGGGCGTGGTCAGAGAGAAAACAGAGTGTTCTGATGAGGAATGAAGAAGGGGACTTTTCAGGCATGCCAAAATCTGATTTCAAAGTGTTTTTTTGAGCATAAACTTTAAAGACATGTTTTGGGGACCTCTTAGACCAATATATATTGATGAAAAAAGCGTGATATGTCCCCTTTAACATGATAACCAAGAAGCATTTATTATATTTTAAGGGAGTATAAGCAGAGTGTATACATTTTTTTTTTTAAATATAATTTTATTTTATTGAGTGTACAGGTCCAAATACATCAGTACATCCTGTGATTCAAATAATTAGTCATCTTGATTCCAAAGAATAAAAAATAAAATTAAAATAAAACACAACAAACAAGCAAAAGACAAAAACAAAACAAAGAAATCAAGTTTCATTTCATAGATCCTGTGTTGTTCATTCACATTACAGTTATGTTAAGTTGATCTCACAGGCAGTGGGTATCCCTTACACCCACTTGGACATGTTTACACTTGTCCACCATACACCTTCACCGACATATAGACAGAGTGTATAAAATTAACTATTTAGCCTAGTTTAAAGCTTCAGTTAGGAACTTTCAGTCTGCAGTGATTTTGGCGCCCCCTGTGGAGAAAGCTTGTCATAAACCTTTGCTTATTTTGTCCTGTGCGTGTGCTAGTAGTAGTTTCTCCTTTCTTATAGTCCGAATTGTCTCTCACTGTAAACTTTAGCTATGGGAAGTGATTTAAAAGGTCTGAAACATGAGGCGACCCGACAATCAGAGAGACCACACTGCCCTCTAGCGTTACAGGGAAGTATTGCTGCTCGACACGGACACATGGGGCGACTGTGGCTCAGTGGGTAGAGTCGGTCGTCTATCAATCGGAAGGTTGGCGGTTCGATCCCAGCTCCGGCAGTCACATGCCGAAGTGTCCTTGAGCAAGACACTGAACCCCGAATTGCTCCCTCTGTTGTTCAGAGGTGTGTGAATGTGTACGAATGAGATTAGCTAACACTGACGGTCCCTTACTGTAGCAGCCTCTACCATCAGTGAGTGAATGGGTATGAATGGGTGAATGTGACAAGTAGTGTAAAAGCGCTTTGAGTGGTCAGAAAGACTAGAAAAGCGCTCTATAAGTACAAGTCCATTTACCATTTACCATTTACCATCGACGCAGAAGTATGTAGAGCTCACATCCACGTCTGCCACTGCTGCGTAGAGTCGATGCAGAAGTATAAACCAGCCTTAAGTGTGCAGCCTATGTCTCTCTTCAGCTGTCTGATCAATACATTCAAAAATATCTGAAAAAAGCAGTTCTGTATACTTATGTGAAATGATTGAAAATAGATGTTTAAAAGGTTTAAAATCAAGTTTCTGAAATGACTAAAATGTCAAAGTGCACTGACAGTAAGGAGAGATGCTGTAATGTGGGCTCTTGCTGGTTTTCAGGGGTTTTGGTGTATTCTTTTATAAATTCTCAGCAACAGTAACACTGTCTTTGTTACTCTGGGAAACCCGTTAGAGCGCACACAGCTCAGCAAACATCTGTCATGTGGTAATCTGTAATTTGACCAGCTAATAAGAAACAACGCCTTCCCTCTGAGGTTCCACGTACGCGTGTCTCCACTGAGGGAATCCCTGACATCAGTTCTGACGTGATGAGAGTGGAATGAGGAAGTACTGGTTTAATACCTTCCACTGCATCACGAGTTTGAGTGACACACTCAGTGATCAATGAGGGTAAACATTTACTATGTCAAAAAGCTGCACCTTGAACACTCAATGATTTATGTGGCTTGTGAATATGACACACATCGCAACAGTGACATCCTGGCTCTGCAGTTATGATCCCTTCATGTTGTGGTTTGCTGGTGTTGCTGTTTTTTTTCTTCCTTCTTGCAGTTACACTAAAAAGACTCTCTGTGTTTCAATGCTGTGAAGGGAAATTATGATGACATCATTAATAACTACTCATCAGAACTAGAAGACCCAGTTCCCCCTCAAATCACATGAAACATTTTGAATGTCAAATTGAAAAAGGACCACTTGTCACAGGATGGTTTTCACAAGAGCTTTCAGAGTCTGAATCTTGACGTGGGGGCGCTGATTAGTCCATCAAACTGTGTCCGGTTAGAAACTTCCAGGTAGTTTGACTGTCGAGTAGAAGGTCGGCACGGCGTCCACGTCTGTGTGGGAAACACAGACACAAACTGTTACCATCCCTGTGTGGTTGAACAGCATTAAGGCAAACAAAAGAACATAAAGCAGGGGTTCTCAAACTTTTTGGGGCCAGGGACCCCTTACAGGTGAGAACATTTTCCAAGGTACCCCTCATAATTGTAACATAGATTAAGCAGAAGCTTACTACCATTCTCACTCTTAGTTGCCCTTGGAACTATTTGTATTGTAAAACTTATCAATGAAAAAAATCTGGCGGATGTATTCCTCGCTCTTTCCCTGGATCAAGTTTTTAGTTTTGTCCTTATATTCTGGGTGATCAGATGTTAGCTTAGCTGGCTTCATAGCTTCGTTTGCTAGCACCTGAAGACACATGACGCATTTTGGTCTCCCGTCACTGTTCTCAATAAAACCAAACTCTATATACCTGTCGTCATATTGTCTTAATTTAGCTAGCTTGGGCTTAGCATCCCTTGACGATGTGAACTGATTTAGTAATGGCTCCATTCTTGCGAGGTAGAAAGCAAAGCTAAGTAGTAGCAGGAGCAGTTATGACTGGAGTGATGTGTGACGGATTGATGTGTGTCACAATCATATCAGTTTCTATTAGCCCAAAGCTAACTAGGGTGGGTGTAATGGCCACAATATGCTGGTTTAATTGGCGCAAATGGTCCTCATCTGTATATATGCTGTTTTTAATGACACAACATTTTAGAAATGTATTAGAATTATTTTATATTTATTTCACGGACCCCCACGCTATGGTTCACGGAACCCCCAGGGGTCCTAGGACCCCACTTTGAGAACCACTGACATAAAGATTCTCCTACGCTACAGACTGCCAAAAACAACGATCAATATGCAAATAAATTCACATTTTGATAAAACACAAAGCGTTAAAGTGACATTCCAATAGTGCACCTGTTTTTTTTTTTTGTTTTTTTTTATGTAAAGCGACTTTAAGTATCAAGAAAAGCGCTATATAAATCCTATGAATTATTATTATTATTATTATTATTATTATTATTATTATTATTAAACTAAGCTTTATCCTTATAGTCTTAAAATACAGCCAGCTGTAGAGCTATACTCAAAGTGTAACCAAATCTAAAAATACTACAGTGAAGTGGAACAATGTGAATATAGGTCAAACTAAATGATAGTTTTACAAACATGTGGCTACATGCTAGGTATCTGTACGCAACTGTAGGATAGTTTTTGTCATCATAGTACTCTACATCATTTTCTATAAGACATGTCTGGAATAACTGGAGACAGAACAAATGGACACTGTGTTTTGGTTCTGTTTGTTTACTGACTTAATATTTATCTAACCTCTTTTTCCTGATGTGGCTCACTGTATCCATGTGTTATTTTTATCAGTTCATGCCCATAAAAGTAAAAATAGAAACTGGGTTGTTGTAAATAGTTACCATGTGACTCAGTTTCTAGAGCTGCGATGACCTCATTTGTTTATTGACAGTAACCCCTGCAACAGCTTCTGACTGTCATCTAGCTGAACCAATGAGGTGGTGATGAGGGCGGGACTTCCTCTTCAGGCAGCTCACAACAAACACACTCTTTATCTGATAGTCATTACAGAGTGGAAACTCTGACTCAGTGTGAAGCAGCTGTGGTGAGTTCACACAGCTTTGTTACTCCTGTCTTCACTCTGATTGTGTCAGTTTGTGGTTCATAACCTCATTTCAATATCTGAGTATCTTCCTCCCTATCTTCTTGTGTTCTTTATTCGAGTGGTTTTTGTTTATTCATGTTTAAGAAGCATGTTTTTTTACCTGTGATCTTGTTTGGCTGCACTCCCTGAGTGATGGTGACATCAGTGTACGGGACGTCAGGGTCGTCTTGTCCTGCAACATGAAGCTTTCAGATTACAGGTTTCAATGTTCACACACAGCTGTTTATGTAAATTCAAAAGAGACTGAACCATGAAAGTATTAAAATAGAGAGTTTCAGCTCTGTTTTCACAAACAAGTCGAAATAGAACCTGCTGTCAGCTGTCAGGTTTTTGTTGCTCTCCCTGTGTGAAAGTTAGCAGCTGTAGTGTGACCTCAGTGAAGTAACCTCAGAAGTTCTTCTTGAATAATCATGAATAAATCCTTGAACAGTTAAGACGTGTTATGTCTTGTCTCTGTTCCTGTAACTCAAGTTTTTTAGTGATGTCACGTTTAGCTTCCAGTCAGCCTGGAAAAGAGGTGTGTCACCCAGGTAGACGAAGGTGTGCATCAGGGGGAGGGGCTTAGGAGAACAAAGAGAGAGGGGGAGGAGCCTGATTTGAAGAGAAAGATGCTGGAGGAGCTCAGAGAAGGATTGTGTCTTTTTATTTAATTTACTAAATTTGATTACTTTTATATTATTTTTAAATTATTGATAATTTGATGATTATTATTATTTAATATTATTATGTTATTTGTGTACACTATTATTGGTTTTATTATTGTTATTATTATTATTTCAATAATTATTATTATGTTTGTTTATACTATTATCATTATTGTTATATGATATTATGAATGTTATTATTATTATTATTATTATTATTTTTATTATTATTATTATTATTGTTATGTGTTTATTTATAGATTATTATTATTATTATTATTATTTTATTTTACTATATTTTAATATTGTTATTATTATTATTGTTATTATAATATTTGTTAACTTAATTTACCTTGATTTTAAAACTTTAATTTTGGTATTTATTTATGTATTTGATTTATTTGTAAAGGGACCATGTACAATATTTAACATAAATGTCACCATTTGATGCATTGTACCAGAGTTAGCTTAAAGCTAATTTACATCTGCAGTCCCTTGGCAGGTCACAACTAAAACATCACATTGATAAAGCGCTCGCACACGCACACACACGCACACACACACACACACACAATACAATTTTAAATTGAACTCTGTTAGGAGTTTTCCCATTGGACTGTACTGCAGACACTATTGAGTCAGTGATAATCTTTCTTGTTCTGTTTTCATTTAAGTCAATTTTCATTTTTGTTTCTCTTTTAAAGCGTTTTTCTTTTTGTAATTTTGAAATGCTAACAAGGTTTAAGAACTTCCCAAACTGTTTCTGTCGTTTTTTAAGACTCCTAACCAGATAGTATTAATAAATGACAGAACTAAGTACAGAAACTAAGTTTGAATACCAAGCTGTTTGTGGTTATGTAAATTCAAAGGAAACTGAAAACCCAAAACGAAATAGAGAAATCATTCTTCTGTAACTTACCAATGATTCAAGAATTATCATTTTTGTGGTAAATTAATAATGCATTTTATTTATAGGCGCCTTTCTTGGCACTCAAGGTCACCTTACAACATTAAAAACAAACAGAGTTTAAATAGCAAACAGGAAATAAAACACAGTTTAAAAAGTTTGAAGTGAATGGACAGAGGAGTTGTGGTCAGATGGAATAAGCCAGTTTAAACAGATGAGTTTTGAGTTTGGATTTAAAATGTGGGAGTGAGTCAGTGTTGAGGAGGTCAGGTGGGAGAGAGTTCCAGAGCTGGGAACAAGGCGAGCAGGGGGGAAGTGGGTTGCTGTTTTGCGGAGGGAGTGAGAGGAGGTTTATGTATCATGCTTATTCCAATCTTTATTTGCCCGAGGGACCACACAACCGTGAGGCAACCTGTATGATGAAGAGAGCAATAATGTTCTTGTTTCACCAAGCAAGAGAAGTTCTTCCATCCATGAGATAAAAACAGCAATTATGCTTAATTACAGCCTGTTCAATCTATTAAATGTTTCATTTCAATACATTCAGTTTCTTGTTTTATTGTTAAGACTTCATAAGGTATGTATTTTATTTATTGCTTACTGGCCTGCAGAGCCCAGCACATGAAAAACTGAAAAGATGAACATAGACGTCAAATTTAGAGAGTTAGTCTTTGGCAAGTTGTGAATGTGTTGATTATCAGTTATCAGTCATATATTTTAATTCAAATGTTTAAAGGTCCCATATAACAAAAACATATTTCTCCTTGCCTGTACGAAACCCTAAAACATCCTCCGGCCTTCTGTGTTCTAACTGAAGCCCACCTACTGAGAAAACAAGGCTCCTTTGATACAACAGGAGGGGGTTTGCATAGGCGCACAAGCATGCTAAACCACTCCCACTACCACAGTTGTAAGCATGGCTGCTTCCTCGTGTTCAGGGTCAGATTCTGCATCATATGTGATGTGTACTGGCTCAGGTTCTTCTGGAGCGCTCGCCACTTTTGTTTTGGTGTTTTTCCGCCTCTGCATCCTTCTACCTCACTCTGCACCCCCTCCCTGCTTGCTGAATTTGTGGTGTTTTTTGAAGTTGAACTCAAAGGCTTGGAAACTTGGACACATTTGAAAGTGCTATAAATACCATAACATGTGACCTTTACGGACTTCCTTTGAAGTTTATGAACCGGTTAGTTTAAATCAAATTAGGGCAAATTTGCACGCAAAATCACACTTCGGCCAAATCTCAATGTCCACCCTCAAGCACTCACTGACTTTGAGGCGCGTTCCCCGCTCAGTCCGTGAGGGTTTAGGTCTGTTCCACTGTCAAATCATGAAGTGTGTGAGGGATATCTCACTGACTTTTTGAGCCCTTTATGCCCCCTTTCTGTAAGTGGGCATTAGTGCAGACTTAGCGTAAGGGAATTACCCAGAATTCATAGCATTGTGAGGTGAAACACAGGATTCCCCGGGGAAGCCCTCGAGCTTGGAGGGTAAACAAAGGCTGTAACATGAAATTTAAAAAAGTGCAACAGTAAAAAAGAGGCATGGAAGTTGCAATGAAATTCACAGGTAAAAAAAATTGCCTGTAAGTATAAATAGAGACAACACCTGTCATCTATTTATCTTCACACATATGTGTATCCAGTTTAAATCATAAATGTCTAGTGTTATAATATTTGCACATTTTAAATTGTGTGGTTAAGCAGTCTGTACAGTAAGAGAATGGATCACATGACAATCAGGCAGTCCGTCCCTTAAAGGTGACATATCATGCAAACTGGACTTTTTAATGCTTCTCTCCCTGAAATCTGTGTCCCTGTCTACAAACCCCCTGAAAAGTCAAAGAATCCATTCTGCCCCTGTTCTGATTTCTCCACCTTTCTGTAAATGTGTGCTGAAACCAGCCGTTTCAGTTTTCAGTGTTTTTCATACGTCACAACGCCATCCGGTCTGTAACAGGAAGTCAGAGCTCGGAGCTTGTTCAGCCCATAGACTGTATAAAATACAACTCAACCCCTCCTCCTTTTTTCATTCCCTGCACACATGTGTGCTAACAAGGAGCTTAGGAGGGAGGCATGCTAGTTGTAGGCTGTCTTAATAAACACAAAGGTCGGTTTGACTCCCCATGTCTGCAGATTTGAAGATCTAGTGGATGATTTTATTTGTCATGGATAAGTGCTAGCGCTAGTTAGCATAGCCACATAGCTACATGTTAGTAGCTGTGCACCAAGACACACGTCGACATACTGACAAATAAAACAACAAGAAACACTAAATCTGTGACCAATGGTTCAGAAAGGTCCTGCTGCAGGCGCCTCTCCGTCAGGATCAGATTCTGGATCAGATTCAGAGGGTTGAAGTAACGCGGGTCTGTGAGCAGCCGTGTATATTCAGCCAACATGTAAACATTAGATCAACGTGCCGGACAGCCGAGGCCACACCCACTTCCTGAGGGGGCGTGGTCAGAGAGCTCATTCTCATTTAAAGGCACAGACACAGAAAACAGCCTGTTCTGAGCAGGGCTGAAAAAGAGGGGTTTACAGGCAGACCAGAATCTGATTTCAAAGTGTTTTTATGAGCAATAAACTTTGAAGACATGTTTTGGGGACCTCTTAGACCAATATATGTTGATGAAAAAGAGCACAATATGTCACCTTTAAGTGCCTTGAATTTCAGGAAAGTAAAAATTGTGCAATAATGATTCCTAATATCGCTCAGGTGAGCTGTTGACATCATGCAGGTCACGTTAGAAGTCTCAAAGTGCTGTCCCATTCCTAATTCTAAAGTTTGAGCCCTTACAGCCTCCTGCCCTCTATCACTTTCCAGCTGACGTCAGTTAAGTCAAGAAGGGCTCAGGGCTCAGGGTTCAGGGTTCAGGGCTCAGGGCTCAGGGAGGACATTGAGATTGGGCCTTGTATTGGAAACAAGCTTGACGCACATAATCCCAACCACGCACGAACCTTGGTCTGCTCCATTTACAATGAAAAGCAAGAATTCATAGACCTTGACGAACATTTGTTAGCTTTAGTTACGTCTGTGCAGACACTCCCAGTTCTTACTCTGGTCTCACGCAGTTGATGTTGTTTGTTCAAGGTCACTGCATAGCCACACTTGCTATCAGCAACACCTTGCAGCTTGGCCTAGTCACATTCACCGCAGAAACAACAGGACAGAAAATAGCATGTTATACGCAGAGGGCTAACCTTTGCAGTTTTTCCAGAGGCAGAGCAGCGTCGCAGAGATCAAGAAGATCACCACACAGAGGGCGACCACCACAGGAAGTTGAGTGTTTGCAGGGGGAAAGTCAGGTACCTCAGGATGTCCTGCTTCTAACAACAACAAAAAAAAACAACACGTTGGCCTAAAACAACAAAGGCACTTGACACTGTGGCTGGTTTTGTCTATGGCTGAACACATCCTGCTCAAATGTCACAGGCACAAAGTGATTCATTTCAACAATTCAGTGATATTTACATCAAATTTTCATCTTTTTTTTTTACAACAAACAACCAAATTTCTAAACAAAAGTCAGATTATTTTTTTATTTGACATATTCACAACTCAGCTAACACGTTTGCAAGGTGGCAGTGAAGTAGCAACTGCTAGTTTTTGAAGCTGACCCGCGTACTCAAAAACAGGAAGTCACAAACTAGCAACTATATTTCACCATAAGCATTCAAAACTCTGTATCAAACTCGACTGTGTAAGATTGGTTCCAGACATTTTGATGTAATCCACATGTGAGGATTAAGGTTATGGTACTTGATACTGTGTATCATGGAGCTTTGAGGTTTACCACAAACTTTAAAACGATGACTCCTCACTGTGTGCTGTACTCAAGAGTAGGATGGTCCTACCTCTCGTTACCTCCTCACTTATATTGCACAAAAGAACTCAGGAAGTCATAATCTTTGATCTCAGGATCTTAAATTACTATCTGTTCCAAGGATCAGGACTGAACTTGGGGGGAAAAGTCCTTCAGGTTTGCTGCTCCCTCGACCTGGACTGCTTTTTAGGATCTAAAACTGTCTGACATGATATCTTTGAATGCTTTTAACGGCTCCTTAAACGACTTGGAGGCTGAAGCATCTGTCTGTAGATGTTTTGTTTAAATGTGACATGCTGTTTTTCTGGAGGTACCTGTTGTGTAGCTGTTGTATGCGTCTGTTATTTGTATTTATGTATATTGTCTGTTTGTGACTCTGTAAATGTGCTGCTGCCTATCTCGGCCAGGACTCTCTTTGAAAAGAGATTTTTAATCTCAATGAGCATTTCCTGGTTAAATAAAGGTTATAATAATGGTTTGGAGCCTTGATTTGGGCGTTTTGGCCGACACCATCTTGGTTTCTTGGATTCAGGAGAGGCCATATTTGGACGTGGATAGGACGGTCTGTGGTTAAGTGGAACATAACCACTGACTAAAGAAAATCAGTGCCAAACGGTTAGTTTATCACTGGATCATGAATTAGGGTAAAATATTCAGCTCAGAGGCCAGATCATGATTAGCTGTGAGGGTTAGGGTTAGGGTCATGAAATATAACATTCATCTTTCAAGGACTTACCTCGGACAGTGAGCCAGCTGTTTGGCGATTGTCCAAACCCAGAGATGTTACACTCGTAGAGCCCTTCATCAGATTTAGAAACACCGTGGATCGTCATGTTTCCAGTGGAGCTACTCCCGATGAGGACGCCATCTTTGTAGAAGTTAGCGGTGTGATTTGGGGGGAAACTCAGGACGAAATCATTAAGACTACTGGAGGCGGATTCCATCTTGCATGTACATCCCAGAGTCACATTATCTCCTTTCATCACAGGAAGATTAGGAATCTCCAGAATAACAGAACCATCTGAGGGAGGGATCACAGGATTATTTTGCACAAAGTGTTATTTGACCGCAAATCTTTATATGGCTTTTGAACCCACCGGTCACGTTGATGTTGACGGCCTCGCTGCGCTCTCCTGCTGCAGACTCACACCAGTACACTCCACTATCAAAGCCGTAAATAGCATCAAAGGAGCCGTTATTGCCATTCCATGTTTGGGAGCAGTTGTTGTTTGGGGTCGTGCATGTGTTCCTCTTGATCGTCCATCCACAGAGGTTTCTCTGCTGCCCACAGCTCAGAGACACGTGCTCATAGTCAAAAAACTGGGATCTGTTCGGGAGAACTCTCAGAGCCGCTGCAAAGAGAAGAACCGGTAGACTCATGGATATATAAAATACACCTCAACAAAGTAAACAGGTTCTTCTTCCCACCTATGGAACTCTTGTCGGTACAATCTTATCTTAAAAAAGGCCTAATAGTGTCTTAATACCCTTCAAGATGTGACATTCCCAGAATGCACACCTGCTTGTGTTACTCAAAGACTCTAAAAGTAGTATGGGAGGTAGAGCCATCAGTTATCAGGCCCCCTTGCCTTTGGAATCATCTACCAGCCAGGGTCCGGGGAAAAATCTAGTCCATGCATTTGTGACCTCCAGGTTAGATTACTGTAACTCTCTTTTATCAGGCTCTCTAAAGACTCTTCATCTGGTCCAAAACGCTGCAGTTCAAGTACTGACTAGAACTAACACATCTCTCCCGTGTTGGATTCTCTAAAGTGGTTCCCCATAAAATCTAGACTAGAATTTAAAATCCTTCTCCTGACCTACAAAGCTCAAAGTGCCCTATTACCCCTCTAGAACACTACGCTCCCAACATGCAGGTCTGCTCATCGTACCTAAAGTCTCTAAAAGTAGTATGGGAGGTAGAGCCTTCAGTTATCAGGCCCCTCTCCTTTGGAATCATCTACCAGTCAGGGTCCGGGTGGCAGACACCCTCTCTACTTTTAGACGCATGCTTTAAACTTTCCTTTTTTAGCACACCTTGTAGTTAAGACAGACTCAGGCTTAGACTAAGCCCTAGTTATGCTGCTATAGGCTTAGGTTGCCAAAGAATATCACTTTGCAGGAGGGTTATTTTTAACTCCCTTGTCTTTTGGGTTCTTAGGGAACCCAGAATGTTGGGAGCGTCTGCTGCCTTGGACCTGCTTGGCTTACACCACCATTGTTATCTTTATATATAACATTCTCTGTCTTTGTCTCTGTCTAGGCCAAACCTGCACTGGCGGATGGCTGTCTACCAGTGAGTCTAGACCTGTTTGCGGTTTCTGGTCTGCAGAAAGGGAGTTTTCTTTTGTCACCATCGACGACTGCTTGCCTGAAAATGGAGTCCTGATGGGTTTTTTAAAATAATATCACAATAAGGAGCTTATTACCTAAAGTCTCTAAAAGTAGTATGGGAGGTAGAGCCTTCAGTTATCAGGCCCCTGTCCTTTGGAATCATCTACCAGTATGGAACCGGGAGGCAGACACCCTTTCTACTTTTAGACACAGGCTTTAAACTTTCCTTTTCTAGCAAAGCTTATAGTTAAGACAGACTCAGGCTTAGACTAGGCCCTAGTTATGCTGCTATAGGCTTAGGTTGCCAAATAATATCACTTTGCAGGTGGGTTATTTTTAACTCCCTTGTCTCTTGGGTTCTTGGGGAACCCAGAATGTTGGGAGTGTCTGCTGCCTTGGATCTGCTTGACCCAGACTGCTTTGTCTCTGTCTAGGCCAAACCTGTACTGGCGGATGGCTGTCTACCAGTGAGGCTCGACCTGTTTGCGGTTTCTCGTCTGCAGAAAGGGAGTTTTCTTTTGTCACCATCGACGACTGCTTGTCTGAAAACTGATTCATGATGGGTCTCTTTAAATAATATCACAAGTACAAGCTTGACCTGCTCTTTCCTGAGATGTATTTATAGTGAATTGGTGTATTTTGCTGTATTGCTCTATAGATAAGAATTGATCGACTGATTGATTTACAGGCCGAATAAAAAGCTGATATGCGGACGCCTGTATAGCCTCTCACCTTAGTGACATTTAGTTGTTTGTTGTTTCACTACGGATGTGATTTTGAACAACTTGTGCAATGTTTCAAGATGTGCATCGTCTATTTTCTTTCTGCAGCTCTGCATTAAAATAACACATGAGCTGTTTACCTCTCAGCTTTTTATAGTTTGTGTGTAGGTGGAAGAGATGCTGTGAAGTCCTTTGAGTTGTCTTATAAAGGCCAAACCAAAGAACCAAAGCTGATAGCATCTTCAGCACTAAAGAACACAAAGTCCATGAAATCGTCGCTTCACATGTCGCCCACAATAGATGATCAGATACACAAAAGAAGACACTGTAGAGATAAAGATGTGTCTCAAGATACTTTCACAAATACCTGGCTATTTCTGTGAGAGAAATAGTTTTAGGTTTTTTTGTAAATATCAGCAAAAAGCAGAATCGACAACAAGCTGAATCATAATTTTACAGATATGATCATGACTAGTAGTGGGATCAGAAGTTGCTCATATGTTATTTGCAAGAACGAACTGAGCAGTACTTCAAATAACTGCCTGAGTTGCACAAGTTATAGGTCAGTCGTTGGTGTTTTATTCAACAAGAGCGATAAAAAGCATTTAGATCAGCTCTTTAAACTAAAACACAAACATTCAGGACTCACCCACGACAGCGCACAGTGTTGCTATTGCCATGATGTTCTGGTAGAAACTGTCAGGTTGTCAGACTGGGGGCCTGTTCATGTCACTCTTGACAGTGCGAGCCCACAGCTTCCTGCTTTGATATTTTAGATGCAACACTCCTTTTGTAAAGTCATCACCTTAGCCTCCGCCTTCCTCCACAGATGACCTGAATTTTTGAACTTTGGTTTAGAAACTCTAACTTCTTTTTTTTAGCTTTGCTCAACAACAAAGTGTGCAAAAAGTTACCTTTGCTATTCATTCATGGTATTTTCTTTTTGGTTGTTGTTATTTTATTTGTAACTTTTTGACCAACTTGTAACTTGAAATAAAAATAAATTATTATTAATAATAATAATAATAATAATAATAATAATAATAATAATAATAATAATAATAATAATAATAATAAAAACGAAATTAATTTAATTAATAAAATCAACATATAAATAAATAAATGAATACATTAATAAATAAAAAACATGTGAAGTTAAAAAGAAATAGAAAACATTTAGGTGTAAAATGATTTAACCCTCCTGTTATGTTCCGGGTCAAATTGACCCTTTTTAAAGTTCAAAAATCTAAAAAAAAAAAAAATTATGTTTTCGCTATGAAACTTATTCTGCTTGGCTTAATTAGGGTAAACAACATATAAAATGAAAATGGCTCATTTCACACATTTGCAACCCCCCCTGCATGTTTATATTACATAAACACTAGTTGTGGGTCAATTTGACCCAGCAGTCAAACTGGAGGCTGAAAGGGGTCAGAAATGTCAAATACTAAATGCTACTTTGCAACTGTGTTTATAAAAAAATGAGTGAGACATCTTCATTGAACTATGATCTGTGAGGATTAAAGAACACCATTGCACTAAATATTGATTTAAATGGTTCATGATGGAGTTAAATAATGAGATTAAAAAATGTTTATTGGGATTTTTTGGGGTTCTGACACTTTCGGATCTTTAGATGCGCCCCAGGAACATTATTGCTGTCCTTAAGAAACGAACATAACAGGAGGGTTAAAATAACAAGTAATTGGCATTTTTAAGTGATTGGTTAATTCGTGCCAGCAGAGGATAATATAATTGGAAAGCTGATTTCAACATGTGACATCTATGGGTTGTAAATGTTTCAGAATTCGGCATCCCAGCATGAAAAAAGGGCCCATTGGATTTATATCTCTGTTTACGAAAGAGTTTGGACGCAGTGTAAATTTTTGGCAAAAGCAGAATACAATGAAAACTGTATATTTAACTGAAAGACAACATATAAAATGTTAAAAGTGAAACATTATATTGTTTTATTGTCATATGCTCAAAGGTGACTCAGCTTATTTCAGCTCCTTGTGAAACTCTGATTGTAAACATGACAGGGCGACAAATAAAAAACAGTTTGGGATAAAGCAGCATCATCAGAAATTGACACGTCACCATGACTTGAAGAAATGTGTTGCTCTCGGCCTGTTTTCCAAACTTTTTGTTTTTTATTGGCAAAACGCAAACTTTACAATTCAGGTTCACTATTTCAAACATATTCATGTTTTGAACATAGTCATATGAAAGCATATATATACATACAAAAAAAAAGAAAAAGAAATAAAAATATATACATACATAAATTGAAATATTAACTATATATATATATATATAAGGTATATACATACATACAGTACATACACACATACAAATAAAATAAATATAAAAGATAATAATCTGTTTACTAAATGAGTCACAAAATATGATGCTGACTCAGCTTATAAAAGACAAGCCAAGGCATGTTCAACACAGAGATGATGTCATATGTGAAATGATAAAGATGATATCATTTGGGGTTAAAGTGCATTTACATAAATCAATAATCACAAACTGATTGTATTGTTTGTTTAAATCTACGTTAAACAAGAAACACATATCTGACAAGAAATATAAACATTTTAAATCCTATTCTTTCTCTTTAAGTCATAATTAGTAATCATCAAGTGAGCTTCAGAGAATACATCAACAGATGAATAACATTTAAAATGTTTTAATCTCTACAACCATTATATTAAGTGTTACTTGTATTACTGTTATTACTCTAAGCATTGTTTTCTGATTCAAATAAGTATTAGTGCCACTAATTACATTATAATACTTATATATATTTAGTCATTCATGTTTTTTTTATAGTTTATAGCAGTTCATTTTTATATTTTATGTATTTTTTATGTTCTTGTTGATGTATTTTATGCATTATATTTTAATAATGCACCTTTAGTAATACCTGCAATAGTAGTACATCAACAAAATCTGTACCCACAGCTCGTTCAGTGACAGACTTCTTCACCCGCGGTGTCTCATGGAGAGATACCACAGCTCTTTTCTTCCTGCAGTGGTCAGACTCTATAACCAATAATATATATATATATATATATATGTGTGTGTGTGTTTTTTAAGATATGCTTATTTTTTACCTCTTTAATTTAAATTTAAATTTAAATTGCTAATAACTTTTTAATAATTGTTGATTTATAGGCTCTTGTTTGCTTTTTATATTTCTTTTGCACTGTCTACTCTGTTACTGTGACACTTCAATTTCCCCGTTGTGGGACGAGTAAAGGAATCTCTTAATCTTAATCTTAAAATATATATTTTGTAATGTAAGTTTATATGTGCATGTGTGTATGTATGTATAAATATGTCTTATTAGTATTTGTGCATGTATGTGTACGTATATATGTGTATGTATGTACATATGTATATGTATGAACATATATATATGTAGATGTATGAACATATATATGTATATGAAACTGTTTAAAATACATTAAAATATGATTGAATATTGGATATTTTGCTCATGAAAACAAATTTAGTATTTATTTGTATCATTGTTTTTTTGTGTATGCTTTGATTACAGTGGGCAATATAACCACTGTAATTGGATTTAAAATAACTGTTTTAAAAATAAAAATGATGTAAATATGAGTTAATTATGAAATGTTGAGTTTGAATCTTATTTAATCTCTTCACATAGTTCAGTCAAATACCAGATTCCTTCTTTGTTTAAATAAAATAACTAAAAAAGACTGTTTTATTAACAATGTGTATGTTTCTTAGTTATTTTTGAACATTCGAGAATGTTCCTGTCATGGAGACGTACTTTATTATGGAAAATTTGCGTCATGAGGTCATGACGCCGTTGCGTGCCCCGCTCTACTATCCTGTGATTGGCTGGAACCATAGGCTGGAACACACATCAAAAGGGTGGAACCTTAAGAATGGAAGCAGCAGTTGACAGTTGACACACACAGGACTCAGGAGTGGACCGGGAAAGACCATCACTGAAGGACTTTTTGAGCAGTTTTATGACCCAGATCAGGGACTTCGTGTTGGTCCAGACCTCCCTTCGGTGGTGGATTCTCTCTGCCGTTTTCACGGTGCTTGTGTGGACGCTTGTTGAAGGTAAGCTCGCGCTGTTTTAAACCCGCTGGAGCACGTTACCCCATTCATTCCAGTCAACTAGTGTTTCGGTTCAAATGGCTGCCTTATCTTCTGGGGACTTTCAGCCGTTTGTTGTAGTTTACAACTCTTCAACGGTTTTACTTCTTTGTTTATGATGAGACCATTTAGTAATAGTAAGAAGGATTAATATGGGATGTATTCACGAAGACTCATTTTGTATTTTGACTGTTGTCATAGCTACGACACGCCTGGTCGCCAGATAACTGGGTTACGCTTCGAACCACAACACCTGTTAGCTGTAGTAACTAGATAAAGTACAGATTATTTCTGTGTAACCTACCAAGAAATGTTAAACAGACATCACATTAATCATGTTAGTCATCCACTCATCTTAATATCTTCTTTAAATATGATTATATTATCTAGCTATAAGGAGCATCTAAAGCCTACTGCCCCTGCTGAAAGCATGTGACACATTTTAAATGTTTGAGTCCATATATGGGAAATATTCAATACCACTCATGTGAAAAAATGTACTTTGACTTGATTTGGCTAGATGACTCACTGAGGCTGACTCAAGGTATGAATCAACAGAGAAAGACCAACCCCAACAGTAAAAGGGTTCAAATCCATTAATGTTAAGCAGAACAGCCACTATCAGTCCATCTACCTGCTGGTCACAGGTGATAATTTTGAATAACATGTTCCAGAAGAAGGCGGCAGTTTTTTGTTTTCATTCAAATTTTTTGGATTGTGTCCATAACTGCCAGAAAAGCAGGATATACACGCCAGTTGCCTATCAGCAGTCACCATTCACATTCAGATAACTTATCTGTGTGGTTTCCCCTCAACTGACAAACCATTCAGTTAAAACTACTTGAATTTGACGTGAAACACAACAATAGCAGTTGGCGCCTCTCTATAGATAGACTTTATTTCAGACTCATAGGTCCATATCAGCACAAGAGTAATATTAAAGACTAAAAATAAGTAAAATACATGTACAGCAAGAAATAAAGAGATCATATGACCACAGTTTACACATTCATTTTGATCACAGCATAAAAAAGGCTTTTGTTCCAATGTTTCCAAAAGCAAGAAAAATACCAAAATACCTCCCTTAAAATTTCATTTTCTGAATCGGCTAAGCAGCACATAAATGTATGCATCAAATTTCTCAGTACAGCATTAAACGTAGGGACATTGTTTGATACAAACATAAAACTTGCACTGGTCCATTTTGGTAGTTTAAGGAAAATTCAATATGCATCATTATATGCTACCTGAAGTTTTTTTGTTTTAGCTCTACTGTAACTGCACCACAAGTGGGCAGTATAAAGAGGAGTACAGTAAGCTCTAAAGAGCTCTGTTTTAACATTATCTGTGCACATTGGAAACTTATGTGCCACCATATTGGTACTGTCGCTGCAGATCATCATCATCATCATCACACAGGTCATTTCTGATAACGTTCCCCAGATATTTGACTTTGTCCTGATCATCCTTGGCTAAAGACTAAAAATAAGTAAAATACATGTACAGCAAGAAATAAAGAGATCATATGACCATAGTTTACACATTCATTTTGATCACAGCATAAAAAAGGCTTTTGTTCCAGTGTTTCCAAAAGCAAGAAAAAAACCTTGTGTCACTTAATATGGTCTGAGTGAGTGAGCGCCCTTAAAATTTCATTTTCTGAATCGGCTAAGCAGCACATAAATGTATGCATCAAATTTCTCAGTACAGCATGAAACGTACGGACATTGTTTGATACAAACATAAAACTTGCACTGGTCCATTTTGGTAGTTTAAGGAAAATTCAATATGCATCATTATATGCTACCTGAAGTTTTTTTGTTTTAGCTCTACTGTAACTGCACCACAAGTGGGCAGTATAAAGAGGAGTACAGTAAGCTCTAAAGAGCTCTGTTTTAACATTATCTGTGCACATTGGAAACTTATGTGCCACCATATTGGTACTGTCGCTGCAGATCATCATCATCATCACACAAGTCATTTCTGATAACGTTCCCCAGATATTTGACTTTGTCCTGATCATCCTTGGCCTTCACAATCATTATAACTCTTTGTGCTGATTGAAGTTGATGTCATGCTGAACACCATAGCTAGAGCATATTCTGAGCAGTTGTTGTAATCCAGCACTGTAAGGGGGACAGGATGACTAAGTCATCAGCATACATCAGATGATTAACAAGTCTATTCCCCACCATACACCCAGCCTACAGGCTTTTAACTGTTCAGAAAGATCGTCCATATACAAGTTAAAAAGTTAACCAGCTGGAAACTAATAATTTGATCTGTTACAATTAAAACCTGACTTTTATCTGACGCTGCTGGTCTGAAAACACTGAAAGTTGCTCAAATAGTTCCCCTTTACAGTCACTTTAACTCTTATTATGATAATAACTGGAAAAAAAACACTAAAATAAGTGATTTTGGAGACATATCCAATAGAAATTTTTCATTGTAATACCTTTTATTTTTAATAGATGGGGTATAAAAGAAAGCCTGAGATGGAAAATCAACCTTTTTTGCCACAGTGTCAACAGGCAGAGGTTTTTATTTTGGGGTTTGGACCAATCAGAATCAAGTATTTAACACAGCTTGTTAATAGTAATGTAAGTTGAAGCTCCAAGAACGATTAAAATGTTAAAATCTGTACATATAAGCCTCTTTGTTAGCTTCAAGTTGCTGTAAGATGAAGTTGTCGTTCCTGCAAACTTTGTATGAATTACTGAAAAATTAAAATTATACATATTTTTTTTTTAAAGTTAAAATTTTCAGTTCAAGGGTTCCTTTCTTTCCAGAGGATTAACATTTCCTCTCTGTTATTTCCAGGTCAGCCTCGCGTGATCAGTCCTCAGACAGTGAACGCCGCCCTGGGTGCGGACGTCGTCCTGCAGTGTCATGTGGTGCCGGAACACGACGTACAGAGTTACACCATCGAGTGGTCCAGACCGGACTGGAAGAAGGATCCGTCAGATCCCCAGAGTGGGTACAACTTCGTCCTCCTGTACAGGTACAGGCAGGACGTTACCGACGTGAAGATAAAGTCCTTCTTCAACAGGACGAGTCTCTTCACGGACTCCCTGAAACACGGGAACGCTTCCCTGCAGATCAGGGAGGTCACCATGGAAGATCAGGGGACTTACAGATGCTACATCCCGCTGTTGAAGAGCCCAGTGAGGCAGACCCTCATCCAGCTGGTAGTCGGTGAGTTTACATGTTTGTTGAAACGTGACTTTGTCCACAGTCCGTCAAGGTAAAGAACGTGGACGCAGAACGATTGAACGATTTAGCTTTTTACATCTGAGGGTTTTCAGCTTTGGTTGTTCTTATTTGCTGAAACGACCGTCCGAGTTGTAACCAGGCATCTTCAACAAGACCAAGACTAACATTCATTTCTACAGTATCAGAATTAAACATTTTACTATCATTTGAGCGTTTCTTACGTCTTTAAAGAAAGTCAACAATTTCACATTTAGAGTTTGAAAGCCTTAAAATGTCTTGAACAATGTTACAAAATACTAAAAATGATTATATTTATTTCTTCTGTAGATCCAGACTTTGGGAGGACAACAGAGATGATGGATGCTGCAGAAAACACCGTCACTCCAGACAATCTAGACGATTGGGCCATTTCAAGAAGTAAGAAAACACTCCAGCTCTGAGAGAAAATTCAAGAACCATCGCTTGGTTTGTAGTCGGTTGTGTTTCAGTCATGCTAACTTCTCCTTGTCCTGTTTTTCGGCATCAGGTGATCGCTTCCGTCATGGTATCTGGCTCTCTTTTTTGGTCTTCATCGCAGTATTTCTGGCTGCTGGTGGAGGCATATATTTATATAACCACAAGTGCCAGGGACAAAATGTAAGTAAGGAGAAAGAATCATCTGCTTCCTGTTGTTTAGAATAAACCACTTAAACATTGTTAATAAACTTTGTTTCCTCCTCTCTTCAGGGTTTCAAGAATGCTGAGCTCATATCGGCGTAGTTGCGTTGCTCAAACACATGCTTGCAGTTGATGAAGTTGATGAAGTTGATGAAGTTGAGAGCCCACCTTTTGGAAATTCATCTTCAGTTCAGAGTCAAAACCAGCAGCTACAGAAAGGCCTGCCTGGATCATCAGAGAGAACTCTATCTGATGGAAACAGAAAGTAAGTCTCATTCAAATGTGATCTTTGTTCCACACTTTGAGTATCATGTCAGATGTGGGTTCCACTTTCACTTTCAAAACGAGAAGCAGCTCGTCCCCATTTGCTTGAATTTGCATTGAAGGCACAAGGACACAACCACTGGAGGTTTCATCTCTGTTCATCTGCAGAAGTCCCAGCAGTTTGTTAGAAATGAACCTGACAGCACTGAATACTTGAGGTTGAGGGTCTAAGTTTTTAGTATACTGTAGTTCAATAATGGAGGTCAAAAGAGGAATCCCAAAATCAGGAGAGACACATCTTTTATAGCTTTGAGACATCCTTGACTTTCTTGGTTTTTAAGAACTCAAAACTCCAGAACTCATGCAGGTATAAAGTTAGTCAAAAGGACATGGATGCATACGGAAATGGAAAGAAAATAAGGGAGGGGCAGGAGGCAATCTGAGCCTATAGCAGCATATCTAGGAGCTGGTCCAAGCCGGAGCCAGCCCTAACTATAAGCTTTATCATAAAGGAAAATTTGAAGCCTACTACTAAAAGTAGAGAGGGTGTCTGCCTTCCAGTCCCTAACTGGTAGATGATTCCAAAGGACAAAGAGGCTCTAAGCTCCTAGTATCATAACGAGTACCCGATCCAAGTTTGAGCCAGCCCTAACTATAAGCTTTATTAGAAAGGAAAGTTTGAGGCCTACTCTTAAAAGTACAGAGGGTCTAAGCTTATAGTATCATAACGAGTACCTGATCCAAGCCTAACTATAAAAAATGAATGTTTTAAGCCTCTTAGTTTAGAGAGGGTGTCTTCCCCCTGACCCATGAAAAGTACATGACTTCAAAGAAGGGGGGGCCTGATAACTGAAGGGCCTACCGCCCATACTATTTTTATAGATTTTACATACGACAAGCAAGCCTCAAAAGTATTTTATTAAAGTAATCGCTTGCTATCTATAATGGTAGGTTCTATTGTTGTCACAGCCCTATTGGTATTTATTGGAATAATCAAGCCTGCCTCCCATACTACTACTGCAGACTCAAGAACCCAAAGAATGAGGGATTAAGGAACAAAGTACTTTCTGTGGTAAAGCTAACCTGTTCTGTTTGGTGTTGTCTCTGTCCACAGCTCACCTAAAGACCTTTGATGTGGCTGAATCAAACCCTGGAGG
The DNA here is from genome assembly GCF_009762535.1 of Notolabrus celidotus. Taxonomy (NCBI): domain Eukaryota; kingdom Metazoa; phylum Chordata; class Actinopteri; order Labriformes; family Labridae; genus Notolabrus; species Notolabrus celidotus. Next base: position 986,680 of record NC_048294.1, read on the forward strand.
AATCTGGAGACCGGGTGCTTGGAAAGCGACAGATTCTCTTCTCTGAACAAGTTTGTTTTGGACTTTAAAAAAAAAAAAGAACTGTGCCAGACCTTTAAATCCCCCCTGGAGGCTCTCAGCACTTCATCAGCAGCAGGATTGCTTTGTATCACAGAAGACCTATTTATTCATTCATCTCTCTATGAAGAGAAGAATCCAAGCTTCATGGCAGCATTACTTTATATTACTTTTAATGTCACACCTCATCTTCAACAAGAAAGGATCACAACCTCACCTGACCTCAGACTGACACATGACGGATGTTTCCTAGTTTGGATCCAACTTTTTTTTTTATTGGTGGGCTGGAATCCCACCTCCTATTTGAGTTAAATTGACATTCCTAAATCCAGAAAGCTCATTATTCAAATATTAGCGGCCTCAGGAAACTGCATATCCGGTTTGGATGGACGTACCTTGGAAGCTGGACATCTAAGCTAGTCCTCTTAATGAGAGAACATTTTAAATACCAACCAACCAAAAGATGCTCAAACCCCTTAGTTATTTAAAGCAATCGGCAGCAGTTGAATGTAACTTGATGTGATTTCCTCTCATGGAGAAAGACCTTTTCTGGTTAGATAAGAGATACTAACCACGGATATTAAACCAAAGATGTCTCTAACTTTCTTGTACTGACTCACATGAAAAAAAAAGTTCCTAAGGAGTTTTTCTACCATTCACTGGTTTTATAATTTAAAAGCTTTTCTAATTTCCTAAGTTGATTTTCTACTGAAATATGGAACCATGACAATGTTCCAAGACAAAGTAAATGACTTCTTATTTTGTTACTTCTGTTATTTATGACTGATATTATTTTCTAAACCTGCTGAATTTAAATATTGTTGTTTCCAGCATATATTGGGCACAAATGTTGAATATGATAAATGTCAAAGGCTATGTGTCAAATCAAAAGAAGAACTTTAGTTGTAGTTCGTAGATGTAAAGCTAGCTTAACCAAGTGGCAAAGCTAGTGTTAGCCTGCTTGTGTATTTTGTATTGATTCTGATGTAAGTTTGTAGTTTTAGGGTTAGATGAATGTTAGCTTAGCTTAATCAGAGAGTTACAGACAGAAAGAACACTACCTTAAGTTATAAAAGATGCCTGTTTTTTGCATCTTAAACTATAATTTTGAAGCGATGTTAGCTAAAATCACTTCTTGTTTATGTTCCAACCTCGATGATTACTCAATAAGTCAGTTGTAATTTTGCTGGTTCAAATATGTTGATAATTGGTTCAGACATTTATCAGCTGTTTTTTTGTTGTTTCAACACTTAAATGTAAGATTTGAAGACTACTTGACCACGTCACATTAAGAAATGTGACATGCCTTCGACCTTTGATGTACTTTATATGAGAATAGGCAGCTTAAGGGATGCTAAAAACAAGAGCAGTTTCGTCCGATACAAAAGATTTCAACATCGTCTTCAACTGGTGAGTCGTTTATTTTGACATCAACTGTTCAACCTGATTTTATGTTCTATACTGAATCAAGCTGTTCACTGAGAATTTACCACACTGAGTCCTTCAGTTTGGATCTCAAAGAGGGGGGTAGTGTTCTACCTCTGTAGCAGCTTTACATTATTTACAGCAAAAAAAAAAAATCTTAACTTATCTCAGGCTGTTGTGTTTTGAAAATACAACTCATTCCACCCTCTGTCAGAAACACTTCATTTCAGCTACTGTCTCTTTAAGACCACCCCCCCCCCCCCCCCCCCCCCCCCCCCCAGCATTCTGGAATTCCAATTTCGCCCTTTTATAAGGAGATTCACCAACAAGTGATGTCACGATTTGAGCACACCTCATGCCGATCTTGCTGAGATTTCATGTAAACAAAGTAGCCTGATTACCTCTGATTACTTTATATTTCTTTTTAAGATATGGGTCTAATACAGTCTCTTTAAATGTATCCCTGAAAACCAAACGAGGTAAAGATTCAGAGGGTTTGACTTTGTGTTTTGTTTTTTTTTTACCAGTATTCCAAGAAGAAGAAGAAGGGATGTAAAAGAGAAGAGTTTAGACTGAGAGTGCTGACAGTAAATCTGTGATATAGCGGTGAGAGTCAGGAGAGAGATACCACAGCTCTTTTCTTCCTGCAGTGGTCAGACTCTATAACCAATAATATATATATATATATGTGTGTGTTTTTAAGATATGCTTATTTTTTACCTCTTTAATTTTAATTTTAATTGCTAATAACTTTTTAATAATTGTTAATTTATAGGCTCTTGTTTGCTTTATATATTTCTTTTGCACTGTCTACTCTGTTACTGTGACACTTCAATTTCCCCGTTGTGGGACGAGTAAAGGAATCTCTTAATCTTAATCTTAATCTTAAAATATATATTTTGTAATGTAAGTTTATATGTGCATGTGTGTATGTATGTATAAATATGTCTTATTATTATTTGTGCATGTATGTGTACGTATATATGTGTATGTATGTGTATATGTATATGTATGAACATATATATGTATATGTATATGTATGAACAAATATATGTATATGAAACTGTTTAAAAGACATTAAAATATGATTGAATATTGGACATTTTGCTCATGAAAACAAATTTAGTATTTATTTGTATCATTGTTTGTTGGAAAAAAAAATTTATTTATGTTTTTTTGTGTATGCGTTGATTACAGTGGGCAATATAACCACTGTAATTGGATTTAAAATAACTGTTTTAAAAATAAAATGATGTAAATATGAGTTAATTATGAAATGTTGAGTTTGAATCTTATTTAATCTCTTCACATAGTTCAGTCAAATACCAGATTCCTTCTCAAATAACTAATACAGACTGTTTAAGGGTCATTTTTATGTTTTTTAATATTATTTTGCTTCTATGAGACGCTTTAATCCTAGAAACTCCTCGAATATTCTCCTATTACGGAGACGCAGTTTATTTTGGAAAATTTGCGTCATGAGATCATGACGCCATGCCCCGCCCTACTATCCTGTGATTGGCTGAAAACACGTCACAGGGAGAATGGAACCTTACGAATGGAGCAGTTGAATATTTACAGTCTGTGGTGAGGGTGGGACAGCAGTTGACAGTTGACAGTTGACACCGAGGGTGCCGGATACGGCCCTGGTGGTGATGCTTTCAGCAGTGTAGTCTATGGTTGACACACAAAGGACTCAGAAGAGGACCAGGAAAGACCATCACAGAGGGACTTTTTGAGCAGTTTTATGACCCAGATCAGGGACTTCGTGTTGGTCCAGACCCCCCCTCGGTGGTGGATTCTCTCTGCCGTTTTCACGGTGCTTGTGTGGACGCTTGTTGAAGGTAAGCTCGCGCTGTTTTAAACCCGCTGGAGCACGTTTCCCCATTCATTCCAGTCAACTGGTGTTTCGGTTCAAATGGCTACCTTGTCTTCTGGGGACTTTCAGCCGTTTGTGGTAGTTTACAACTCTTCAACGGTTTTACTAATATATTTATGATAAGAACATGTAGTAATAGTTAGAAGGATTAATATGGGATGTATTCACGAAGACTCATTTTGTATTTTGACTGTTGTCATAGCTACGAAACGCCTGGTCGCCAGTTAACTGGGTCACGCTTCGAACCACAACACCTGTTAGCTGTAGTAACTAGATAAAGTACAGATTATTTCTGTGTAACCTAAAACATTTCAGAGATGTCATTAATCATGTTAGTCATCCACTCATCTTAATATCTTCTTTAAATATGATTATATTATCTAGCTATAAGGAGCATCTAAAGCCTACTGCACCTGTTGAAAGCATGTGACACATTTTAAATGTTTGAGTCCATATATGGGAAATATTCAATACCACTCATGTGAAAAAAAAGTACTTTGATTTGAGGCTAGATGATTCAGTGGTCTGACTCAACAGAGAATAACCAACAGTAAAAGGGTTCAAATTAGTGATGTACATTTTAAGTATTTTCCGTGATCGATTTTTGGAAATGTTAACGATCAATTATCGATTAATTGATAAAAAAAAAAACACTATTATTCTTACGTCAAAAACAATGCCAAATACGTTGTTTTCCCCCTAAATTATATTTTCTACAGCAACAAAATGCATATAACTGACGGGATTGAATACGGGCGCATGTTTGACACGCAGATTATCAACGATCAGGCTCATTAAAATATTCTCCGCGGACATAATCTTATAAAGTGAAGGCTGAGACTACTAACAGAAAAGTACTTCAGACTCACAGTGTCCAGTTTTCTGTCTACTCGTTCTTATTGAGAGAAATAAACATGTGTATTCGATCAGGTGTCAGCCAGGAGCGCAACCGGGTCAGAATCAGTCCAGCTGCAGAAAAGCCCAGACGGCTCTGATGTTGCTGCTCTGCAAACATAGCGTACCTGAATTTCCCACCTGTCTGTTGCCTTTGTATCCAAAGGTGGGAAATATCCTGTTTAAAGTTGTGAACCTTCGTGTCCGTGTCGTTGTTGGCAGCAGTTTTGTATTGATCCTCTTTAAAAAAAGCGCACGTGGAGACCTGACGCACAGACACAGCCGCCAGCCCCCAGCTGAGCGTCTCCGCTGTGTGCAACACCTTTAACAGCTGATTCACATCGAAACATGCTTTAAACTTAAAACACCTCCCTGATAGCTGAGTGTAATATGAGACCACATGATGTTTGTTCCACGTGACGGAAAATTGATAACAAAAATGCGTGTTTCGAGTAATTTCTTAACAATCAATTAATCGATAATCGATTAATTGTGGTCATCCCTAGTTCAAATCCATTAATGCCAAGCAGAACAGCCACTATCAGTCCATCTAGCTGCTGGTCCCAGGTCCCAAGAACGATTAAAATGTTAAAATCTGTACATATAAGCCTCTTTGTTAGCTTCGAGTTGCTGTAAGAGGAAGTTGTCGTTCCTGCAAACTTTGTATGACTTAAGAAGATACAATTTTCAGTTCAAGGGTTCCTTTCTTTCCAGAGGATTAACATTTCCTCTCTGTTATTTCCAGGTCAGCCTCGCGTGATCAGTCCTCAGACAGTGAACGCCGCCCTGGGTGCGGACGTCGTCCTGCAGTGTCATGTGGTGCCGGAATACGACGTACAGAATTACACCATCGAGTGGTCCAGACCGAACCGGAAGAAGGATCCGTCAGATCCCCAGAGTGGGTACCACTTCGTCCTCCTGTACAGGTACAGGCAGGACGTTACCGACGTGAAGATAAAGTCCTTCTTCAACAGGACGAGTCTCTTCACGGACTCCCTGAAACACGGGAACGCTTCCCTGCAGATCAGGGAGGTCACCATGGAAGATCAGGGGACTTACAGATGCTACATCCCGCTGTTGAAGAGCCCAGTGAGGCAGACCCTCATCCAGCTGGTAGTCGGTGAGTTTACATGTTTGTTGAAACGTGACTTTGTCCACAGTCCGTCAAGGTAAAGAAGGTGGACGCAGAACGATTGAACGATTTAGCTTTTTACATCTGAGGGTTTTCAGCTTTGGTTGTTCTTATTTGCTGAAACGACCGTCCGAGTTGTAACCAGGCATCTTCAACAAGACCAAGACTAACATTCATTTCTACAGTATCAGAATTAAACATTTTACTCTCATTTGAGCGTTTCTTACGTCTTTAAAGAAAGTCAACAATTTCACATTTAGAGTTTGAAAGCCTTAAAATGTCTTGAACAATGTTACAAAATACTAAAAATGATTATATTTATTTCTTCTGTAGATCCAGACTTTGGGAGGACAACAGAGATGATGGATGCTGCAGAAAACACCGTCACTCCAGACAATCTAGACGATTGGGCCATTTCAAGAAGTAAGAAAACACTCCTGCTCTGAGAGAAAATTCAAGAACCATCGCTTGGTTTGTAGTCGGTTGTGTTTCAGTCACGCTAACTTCTCCTTGTCCTGTTTTTCGGCATCAGGTGATCGCTCCCGTCTTGGTTTCTGGCTCTCTTTTTTGGTCTTCATCGCAGTATTTCTGGCTGCTGGTGGAGGCATATATTTATATAACCACAAGTGCCATGGACAAAATGTAAGTAAGGAGAAAGAATCATCTGCTTCCTGTTGTTTAGAATAAACCACTTAAACATTGTTAATAAACTTTGTTTTCTCCTCTCTTCAGGGTTTCAAGAATGCTGAGCTCATATCGGCGTAGTTGCGTTGCTCAAACACATGCTTGCAGTTGATGAAGTTGATGAAGTTGATGAAGTTGAGAGCCCACCTTTTGGAAATTCATCTTCAGTTCAGAGTCAAACCAGCAGCTACAGAAAGGCCTGCCTGGATCATCAGAGAGAACTCTATCTGATGGAAACAGAAAGTAAGTCTCATTCAAATGTGATCTTTGTTCCACACTTTGAGTATCATGTCAGATGTGGGTTCCACTTTCACTTTCAAAACGAGAAGCAGCTCATCCCCATTTGCTTGAATTTGCATTGAAGGCACAAGGACACAACCACTGGAGGTTTCATCTCTGTTCATCTGCAGAAGTCCCAGCAGTTTGTTAGAAATGAACCTGACAGCACTGAATACTTGAGGTTGAGGGTCTAAGTTTTTAGTATACTGTAGTTCAATAATGGAGGTCAAAAGAGGAATCCCAAAATCAGGAGAGACACATCTTTTATAGCTTTGAGACATCCTTGACTTTCTTGGTTTTTAAGAACTCAAAACTCCAGAACTCATGCAGGTATAAAGTTAGTCAAAAGGACATGGATGCATACGGAAATGGAAAGAAAATAAGGGAGGGGCAGGAGGCAATCTGAGCCTATAGCAGCATATCTAGGAGCTGGTCCAAGCCGGAGCCAGCCCTAACTATAAGCTTTATCATAAAGGAAAATTTGAAGCCTACTACTAAAAGTAGAGAGGGTGTTTGCCTTCCAGTCCCTGACTGGTAGATGATTCCAAAGGACAAAGAGGCTCTAAGCTCCTAGTATCATAACGAGTACCCGATCCAAGTTTGAGCCAGCCCTAACTATAAGCTTTATTAGAAAGGAAAGTTTGAGGCCTACTCTTAAAAGTATAGAGGGTCTAAGCTTATAGTATCATAACGAGTACCTGATCCAAGCCTAACTATAAAAAATGAATGTTTTAAGCCTCTTAGTTTAGAGAGGGTGTCTTCCCCCTGACCCATGAAAAGTACATGACTTCAAAGAAGGGGGGGCCTGATAACTGAAGGGCCTACCGCCCATACTATTTTTATAGATTTTACATACGACAAGCAAGCCTCAAAAGTATTTTATTAAAGTAATCACTTGCTATCTATAATGGTAGGTTCTATTGTTGTCACAGCCCTATTGGTATTTATTGGAATAATCAAGCCTGCCTCCCATACTACTACTGCAGACTCAAGAACCCAAAGAATAAACCTGCTTTCTTCAAAGGCAACATTTTGAATGGGGATTAAGGAACAAAGTACTTTATGTGGTAAAGCTAACCTGTTCTGTTTGGTGTTGTCTCTGTCCACAGCTCACCTAACGACCTTTGATGTGGCTGAATCAAACCCTGGAGGAATCTGGAGACCGGGTGTTTGGAAAGCGACAGATTCTCTTCTCTGAACAAGTTTGTTTTGGACTTTAAAAAAAAAAAGAACTGTGCCAGACCTTTAAATCCCCCCTGGAGGCTCTCAGCACTTCATCAGCAGCAGGATTGCTTTGTATCACAGAAGACCTATTTATTCATTCATCTCTCTATGAAGAGAAGAATCCAAGCTTCATGGCAGCATTACTTTATATTACTTTTAATGTCACACCTCATCAGAGTCCTCAACAAGAAAGGATCACAACCTCACCTGACCTCAGACTGACACATGACGGATGTTTCCTAGTTTGGATCCAACTTTTTTTTTTATTGGTGGGCTGGAATCCCACCTCCTATTTGAGTTAAATTGACATTCCTAAATCCAGAAAGCTCATTATTCAAATATTAGCGGCCTCAGGAAACTGCATATCCGGTTTGGATGGACGTACCTTGGAAGCTGGACATCTAAGCTAGTCCTCTTAATGAGAGAACATTTTAAATACCAACCAACCAAAAGATGCTCAAACCCCTTAGTTATTTAAAGCAATCGGCAGCAGTTGAATGTAACTTGATGTGATTTCCTCTCATGGAGAAAGACCTTTTCTGGTTAGATAAGAGATACTAACCACGGATATTAAACCAAAGATGTCTCTAACTTTCTTCTACTGACTCACATGAAAAAAAAAGTTCCTAAGGAGTTTTTCTACCATTCACTGGTTTTATAATTTAAAAGCTTTTCTAATTTCCTAAGTTGATTTTCTACTGAAATATGGAACCATGACAATGTTCCAAGACAAAAGTAAATGACTTCTTATTTTGTTACTTCTGTTATTTATGACTGATATTATTTTCTAAACCTGCTGAATTTAAAATATTGTTGTTTCCAGCATATATCGGGCACAAATGTTGAATATGATAAATGTCAAAGGCTATGTGTCAAATCAAAAGAAGAACTTTAGTTGTAGTTCGTAGATGTAAAGCTAGCTTAACCAAGTGGCAAAGCTAGTGTTAGCCTGCTTGTGTATTTTGTATTGATTCTGATGTAAGTTTGTAGTTTTAGGGTTAGATGAATGTTAGCTTAGCTTAATCAGAGAGTTACAGACAGAAAGAACACTACCTTAAGTTATAAAAGATGCCTGTTTTTTGCATCTTAAACTATAATTTTGAAGCGATGTTAGCTAAAATCACTTCTTGTTTACGTTCCAACCTCGATGATTACTCAATAAGTCAGTTGTAATTTTGCTGCTTCAAATATGTTGATAATTGGTTCAGACATTTATCAGCTGTTTTTTTGTTGTTTCAACACTTAAATGTAAGATTTGAAGACTACTTGACCACGTCACATTAAGAAATGTGACATGCCTTCGACCTTTGATGTACTTTATATGAGAATAGGCAGCTTAAGGGATGCTAAAAACAAGAGCAGTTTCGTCCGATACAAAAGATTTCAACATCGTCTTCAACTGGTGAGTCGTTTATTTTGACATCAACTGTTCAACCTGATTTTATGTTCTATACTGAATCAAGCTGTTCACTGAGAATTTACCACACTGAGTCCTTCAGTTTGGATCTCAAAGAGGGGGGTAGTGTTCTACCTCTGTAGCAGCTTTACATTATTTACAGCAAAAAAAAAAAAATCTTAACTTATCTCAGGCTGTTGTGTTTTGAAAATACAACTCATTCCACCCTCTGTCAGAAACACTTCATTTCAGCTACTGTCTCTTTAAGACCACCCCCCCCCCCCCCCCCCCCCAGCATTCTGGAATTCCAATTTCGCCCTTTTATAAGGAGATTCACCAACAAGTGATGTCACGATTTGAGCACACCTCATGCCGATCTTGCTGAGATTTCATGTAAACAAAGTAGCCTGATTACCTCTGATTACTTTATATTTCTTTTTAAGATATGGGTCTAATACAGTCTCTTTAAATGTATCCCTGAAAACCAAACGAGGTAAAGATTCAGAGGGTTTGACTTTGTGTTTTGTTTTTTTTTTACCAGTATTCCAAGAAGAAGAAGAAGGGATGTAAAAGAGAAGAGTTTAGACTGAGAGTGCTGACAGTAAATCTGTGATATAGCGGTGAGAGTCAGGAGAGAGATACCACAGCTCTTTTCTTCCTGCAGTGGTCAGACTCTATAACCAATAATATATATATATATATGTGTGTGTTTTTAAGATATGCTTATTTTTTACCTCTTTAATTTTAATTTTAATTGCTAATAACTTTTTAATAATTGTTAATTTATAGGCTCTTGTTTGCTTTATATATTTCTTTTGCACTGTCTACTCTGTTACTGTGACACTTCAATTTCCCCGTTGTGGGACGAGTAAAGGAATCTCTTAATCTTAATCTTAATCTTAAAATATATATTTTGTAATGTAAGTTTATATGTGCATGTGTGTATGTATGTATAAATATGTCTTATTATTATTTGTGCATGTATGTGTACGTATATATGTGTATGTATGTGTATATGTATATGTATGAACATATATATGTATATGTATATGTATGAACAAATATATGTATATGAAACTGTTTAAAAGACATTAAAATATGATTGAATATTGGACATTTTGCTCATGAAAACAAATTTAGTATTTATTTGTATCATTGTTTGTTGGAAAAAAAAATGTATTTATGTTTTTTTGTGTATGCGTTGATTACAGTGGGCAATATAACCACTGTAATTGGATTTAAAATAACTGTTTTAAAAATAAAATGATGTAAATATGAGTTAATTATGAAATGTTGAGTTTGAATCTTATTTAATCTCTTCACATAGTTCAGTCAAATACCAGATTCCTTCTCAAATAACTAATACAGACTGTTTAAGGGTCATTTTTATGTTTTTTAATATTATTTTGCTTCTATGAGACGCTTTAATCCTAGAAACTCCTCGAATATTCTCCTATTACGGAGACGCAGTTTATTTTGGAAAATTTGCGTCATGAGATCATGACGCCATGCCCCGCCCTACTATCCTGTGATTGGCTGAAAACACGTCACAGGGAGAATGGAACCTTACGAATGGAGCAGTTGAATATTTACAGTCTGTGGTGAGGGTGGGACAGCAGTTGACAGTTGACAGTTGACACCGAGGGTGCCGGATACGGCCCTGGTGGTGATGCTTTCAGCAGTGTAGTCTATGGTTGACACACAAAGGACTCAGAAGAGGACCAGGAAAGACCATCACAGAGGGACTTTTTGAGCAGTTTTATGACCCAGATCAGGGACTTCGTGTTGGTCCAGACCCCCCCTCGGTGGTGGATTCTCTCTGCCGTTTTCACGGTGCTTGTGTGGACGCTTGTTGAAGGTAAGCTCGCGCTGTTTTAAACCCGCTGGAGCACGTTTCCCCATTCATTCCAGTCAACTGGTGTTTCGGTTCAAATGGCTACCTTGTCTTCTGGGGACTTTCAGCCGTTTGTGGTAGTTTACAACTCTTCAACGGTTTTACTAATATATTTATGATAAGAACATGTAGTAATAGTTAGAAGGATTAATATGGGATGTATTCACGAAGACTCATTTTGTATTTTGACTGTTGTCATAGCTACGAAACGCCTGGTCGCCAGTTAACTGGGTCACGCTTCGAACCACAACACCTGTTAGCTGTAGTAACTAGATAAAGTACAGATTATTTCTGTGTAACCTAAAACATTTCAGAGATGTCATTAATCATGTTAGTCATCCACTCATCTTAATATCTTCTTTAAATATGATTATATTATCTAGCTATAAGGAGCATCTAAAGCCTACTGCACCTGTTGAAAGCATGTGACACATTTTAAATGTTTGAGTCCATATATGGGAAATATTCAATACCACTCATGTGAAAAAATGTACTTTGATTTGAGGCTAGATGATTCAGTGGTCTGGAGTCTAGACTGAGACTGACTCAAGGTATGGAGAGGCACCCTACTGCAGGCAAGATGGCGCCGCCACAACATCCACACCGGAAGTCCATACCGGAAGTCCATACCGGAAGTGATTCTTTAACCCCCTCTCTACCCAATGCCGGATGCTTCGAACTGGAAGTTTCTTCTTCGTGTAGCGTATTGATTGCATTAGTCTGTCGCTGCTAAATCAATTAGCAGAAAGCTAGCGATAAAACAGCCTTCTCGAGACACGACACTCCAATAATTAAAGTGAACACACGTGCACACTGCTCCTTCCATTGTGTGTGCGTGTGCTTGCGTATTGAAATGTATATTTATTCCTTTCTTCCAGATGCATCCGTCGATTATTGAAGGAGACCAGGGGTTGGAGTACACAAGTGTAACACAACATAAAATAACATATGACCCAGACAAAACAAGAAAGGCAAATGCAGATGTCATCACGGCAGCATCATAATCAGCTTTAAGTATTTCAACACACACTCGGAACAAAAGGCTGTGCATGGCTGAGACGTTAACACTATAACTTAGTGATTCGTGCAGGCTTCTAAGTAACTTGAATTCTCAACAGCCTATACACTTTTGGAGTCAATCAACTAGTCAATAATACTGATACGATTAAAATGTAAGTGCAAAAAAGTTCATCGAATTACGCGTAAACCTACGTGTTTTTGAAGGCTTTTATTTTGCGTTCACGTTCCTGTTTTTCAAGGCTTTTATTTTTTTGAAGGCTTTTATTTTTGTAACTTCCGGTATTGACTTCCGGTGTGGGTGTTATTGCAACGTTTTTAGCTTTGTAACTTCCGGTATGGACTTCCGGTATGGACTTCCGGTGTGGATGTTGTGGCGGCGCCATCTTGCCTGCAGTAGGGTACTCTTGAAGGTATGACTCAACAGAGAATAACCAACAGTAAAAGGGTTCAAATTAGGGATGTACATTTTAAGTATTTTCCGTGATCGATTTTTGGAAATGTTAACGATCAATTATCGATTAATTGATAAAAAAAAAAACACTATTATTCTTACGTCAAAAACAATGCCAAATACGTTGTTTTCCCCCTAAATTATATTTTCTACAGCAACAAAATGCATATAACTGACGGGATTGAATACGGGCGCATGTTTGACACGCAGATTATCAACGATCAGGCTCATTAAAATATTCTCCGCGGACATAATCTTATAAAGTGAAGGCTGAGACTACTAACAGAAAAGTACTTCAGACTCACAGTGTCCAGTTTTCTGTCTACTCGTTCTTATTGAGAGAAATAAACATGTGTATTCGATCAGGTGTCAGCCAGGAGCGCAACCGGGTCAGAATCAGTCCAGCTGCAGAAAAGCCCAGACGGCTCTGATGTTGCTGCTCTGCAAACATAGCGTACCTGAATTTCCCACCTGTCTGTTGCCTTTGTATCCAAAGGTGGGAAATATCCTGTTTAAAGTTGTGAACCTTCGTGTCCGTGTCGTTGTTGGCAGCAGTTTTGTATTGATCCTCTTTAAAAAAAGTGCACGTGGAGACCTGACGCACAGACACAGCCGCCAGCCCCCAGCTGAGCGTCTCCGCTGTGTGCAACACCTTTAACAGCTGATTCACATCGAAACATGCTTTAAACTTAAAACACCTCCCTGATAGCTGAGTGTAATATGAGACCACATGATGTTTGTTCCACGTGACGGAAAATTGATAACAAAAATGCGTGTTTCGAGTAATTTCTTAACAATCAATTAATCGATAATCGATTAATTGTGGTCATCCCTAGTTCAAATCCATTAATGCCAAGCAGAACAGCCACTATCAGTCCATCTAGCTGCTGGTCCCAGGTCCCAAGAACGATTAAAATGTTAAAATCTGTACATATAAGCCTCTTTGTTAGCTTCGAGTTGCTGTAAGAGGAAGTTGTCGTTCCTGCAAACTTTGTATGACTTAAGAAGATACAATTTTCAGTTCAAGGGTTCCTTTCTTTCCAGAGGATTAACATTTCCTCTCTGTTATTTCCAGGTCAGCCTCGCGTGATCAGTCCTCAGACAGTGAACGCCGCCCTGGGTGCGGACGTCGTCCTGCAGTGTCATGTGGTGCCGGAATACGACGTACAGAATTACACCATCGAGTGGTCCAGACCGAACCGGAAGAAGGATCCGTCAGATCCCCAGAGTGGGTACCACTTCGTCCTCCTGTACAGGTACAGGCAGGACGTTACCGACGTGAAGATAAAGTCCTTCTTCAACAGGACGAGTCTCTTCATGGACTCCCTGAAACACGGGAACGCTTCCCTGCAGATCAGGGAGGTCACCATGGAAGATCAGGGGACTTACAGATGCTACATCCCGCTGTTGAAGAGCCCAGTGAGGCAGACCCTCATCCAGCTGGTAGTCGGTGAGTTTACATGTTTGTTGAAACGTGACTTTGTCCACAGTCCGTCAAGGTACAGAACGTGGACGCAGAACGATTGAACGATTTAGCTTTTTACATCTGAGGGTTTTCAGCTTTGGTTGTTCTTATTTGCTGAAACGACCGTCCGAGTTGTAACCAGGCATCTTCAACAAGACCAAGACTAACATTCATTTCTACAGTATCAGAATTAAACATTTTACTATCATTTGAGCGTTTCTTACGTCTTTAAAGAAAGTCAACAATTTCACATTTAGAGTTTGAAAGCCTTAAAATGTCTTGAACAATGTTACAAAATACTAAAAATGATTATATTTATTTCTTCTGTAGATCCAGACTTTGGGAGGACAACAGAGATGATGGATGCTGCAGAAAACACCGTCACTCCAGACAATCTAGACGATTGGGCCATTTCAAGAAGTAAGAAAACACTCCAGCTCTGAGAGAAAATTCAAGAACCATCGCTTGGTTTGTAGTCGGTTGTGTTTCAGTCACGCTAACTTCTCCTTGTCCTGTTTTTCGGCATCAGGTGATCGCTCCCGTCTTGGTTTCTGGCTCTCTTTTTTGGTCTTCATCGCAGTATTTCTGGCTGCTGGTGGAGGCATATATTTATATAACCACAAGTGCCAGGGACAAAATGTAAGTAAGGAGAAAGAATCATCTGCTTCCTGTTGTTTAGAATAAACCACTTAAACATTGTTAATAAACTTTGTTTTCTCCTCTCTTCAGGGTTTCAAGAATGCTGAGCTCATATCGGCGTAGTTGCGTTGCTCAAACACATGCTTGCAGTTGATGAAGTTGATGAAGTTGATGAAGTTGAGAGCCCACCTTTTGGAAATTCATCTTCAGTTCAGAGTCAAAACCAGCAGCTACAGAAAGGCCTGTCTGGATCATCAGAGAGAACTCTATCTGATGGAAAGAGAAAGTAAGTCTCATTCAAATGTGATCTTTGTTCCACACTTTGAGTATCATGTCAGATGTGGGTTCCACTTTGACTTTCAAAACGAGAAGCAGCTCGTCCTCATTTGCTTGAATTTGCATTGAAGGCACAAGGACACAACCACTGGAGGTTTCATCTCTGTTCATCTGCAGAAGTCCCAGCAGTTTGTTAGAAATGAACCTGACAGCACTGAATACTTGAGGATGAGGGTCTAAGTTTTTAGTATACTTTAGATCAATAATGGAGGCAAAAAGAGGAACTCCCAAAATCAGGAGACACATTTTTTATAGCTT
Organism: Notolabrus celidotus; assembly: GCF_009762535.1. Lineage (NCBI taxonomy): Eukaryota > Metazoa > Chordata > Actinopteri > Labriformes > Labridae > Notolabrus > Notolabrus celidotus. The sequence continues at coordinate 1,001,713 of NC_048294.1, forward strand.
TGAGACATCCTTGACTTTCTTGGTTTTTAAGAACTCAAAACTCCAGAACTCATGAAGATATAAAGTTAGTCAAAAGGACATGGATGCATACGGAAATAGAAAGAAAATAAGGGAGAGGCAGGGGGCAGTCTAAGCCTATAGCAGCATAACTAGGAGCTGGTCCAAGCCTGATCCAGCTCTAACTATAAGCTTTATCAGAAAGGAAAGTTTGAAGCCTACTCTTAAAAGTAGAGAGGGTGTCTGCCTCCCGGACCCTGACTGGTAGATGATTCCAAAGGACAAAGAGGCTCTAAGCTCCTAGTATCATAATGAGTACCAAATCCAAGCCTGAGCCAGCCCTAACTATACAAAATGAATGTTTTAAGCCTCTTAGTTTAGAGAGGGTGTCTTCCCCCTGGCCCATGAAAAGAACATGATTTCAAATTAAGGGGGCCTGATAACAGAAGGGCCTACCACCCATACTATTTTATAGATTTTACATACGACAAGCAGGCCTGCACTCAGTGACTCGAAATAATTTTATTAAAGTAATCGCTGACTATCTATAATGGAATGGTTGTGCTGTTGTCACAGACCTATTGGCAATGATTGGAATAATCAAGCCTGCCTCCCATACTACTATTGCAGACTCAAGAACCCAAAGAATGAGGGATTAAGGAACAAAGTACTTTTTGTGGTAAAGCTAACCTGTTCTGTTTGGTGTTGTCTCTGTCCACAGCTCACCTAAAGACCTTTGATGTGGCTGAATCAAACCCTGGAGGAATCTGGAGACCGGGTGTTTGGAAAGCGACAGATTCTCTTCTCTGAACAAGTTTGTTTTGGACTTTAAAAAAAAAAAGAACTGTGCCAGACCTTTAAATCCCCCCTGGAGGCTCTCAGCACTTCATCAGCAGCAGGATTGCTTTGTATCACAGAAGACCTATTTATTCATTCATCTCTCTATGAAGAGAAGAATCCAAGCTTCATGGCAGCATTACTTTATATTTATTTTAATGTCACACCTCATCAGAGTCCTCAACAAGAAAGGATCACAACCTCACCTGACCTCAGACTGACACATGACGGATGTTTCCTAGTTTGGATCCAACTTTTTTTTTTATTGGTGGGCTGTAATCCCACCTCTATTTGAGTTAAATTGACATTCCTATATCCAGAAAGCTCATTATTCAAATATTAGCGGCCTCTGGAAACTGCATATCTGGTTTGGATGGACGTACCTTGGAAGCTGGACATCTAAGCTAGTCCTCTTAATGAGAGAACATTTTAAATACCAACCAACCAAAAGATGCTCAAACCCCTTAGTTATTTAAAGCAATCGGCAGCAGTTGAATGTAACTTGATGTGATTTCCTCTCATGGAGAAAGACCTTTTCTGCTTAGATAAGAGATACTAACCACGTATATTAAACCAAAGATGTCTCTAACTTTCTTGTACTGACTCACATGAAAAAAAAAGTTCCTAAGGAGTTTTTCTACCATTCACTGGTTTTATAATTTAAAAGCTTTTCTAATTTCCTAAGTTGATTTTCTACTGAAATATGGAACCATGACAATGTTCCAAGACAAAAGTAAATGACTTCTTATTTTGTTACTTCTGTTATTTATGACTGATATTATTTTCTAAACCTGCTGAATTTAAAATGTTCAGAAATGTGTTCAGACACAAATGTTGAATATGATGAATGTCAAAAGCTATGTCTGAAAAGTGTCGAATCAAAGAAGAACTTTAGTTGTAGTTCGTAGATGTAAAGCTAGCTTAACCAAGTGGCAAAGCTAGTGTTAGCCTGCTTGTGTATTTTGTATTGATTCTGATGTAAGTTTGTAGTTTTAGGGTTAGATGAGTGTTAGCTTAGCTTAATCAGAGAGTTACAGACAGAAAGAACACTACCTTAAGTTATAAAAGATGCCTGTTTTTTGCATCTTAAACTATAATTTTGAAGCGATGTTAGCTAAAATCACTTCTTGTTTACGTTCCAACCTCGATGATTACTCAATAAGTCAGTTGTAAGTTTTTTTGTTTCAGACATTTATCAGCTGTTTGTTGTTGTTTCAACACTTCAATGTAAGATTTGAAGACTACTTGACCACGTCACGTTAAGAAATGTGACATGCATCTGACCTTCGACCTTTGATGTACTTTATATGAGAATAGGCAGCTTAAGGGATGCTAAAAACAAGAGCAGTCTTGCTTCGTCCGGTACAAAAGATTTCAACATCGTCTTCAACTGAACCTGATTTTATGTTCTATACTGAATCAAGCTGTTCACTGAGAATTTACCACACTGAGTCCTTCAGTTTGGATCTCAAAGAGGGGGGTAGTGTTCTACCTCTCTAGCAGCTTTACATTATTTACAGCAAAAAAAAAAAATCTTAACTTATCTCAGGCTGTTGTGTTTTGAAAATACAACTCATTCCACCCTCTGTCAGAAACACTTCATTTCAGCTACTGTCTCTTTAAGACCACCCCCCCAGCATTCTGGAATTCCAATTTCGCCCTTTATAAGGAGATTCACCAACAAGTGATGTCACGATTTGAGCACACCTCATGCCGATCTTGCTGAGATTTCGTGTAAACAAAGTAGCCTGATTACCTCTGATTACTTTATATTTCTTTTTAAGATATGTGCCTAATACAGTCTCTTTAAATGTATCCCTGAAAACCAAACGAGGTCAAGATTCAGAGGGTTTGACTTAGTGTTTTTTTTTTTTACCAGTATTCCAAGAAGAAGAAGGGATGTAAAAGAGAAGAGTTTAGACTGAGAGTGCTGACAGTAAATCTGTGATATAGCGATGAGAGTCAGGAGAGAGAGATGACTGAAAGGACGTATAGTGAGAGGGACACATTTTGAAAACTGCATATAAGCATTGGATGTCGGCCAGCTATGACTCCAGTTTGCTTTGACTTTATACTAAGAAAGCGATCAGTTACCTTCTACTGTACACGTGTTTGAGCAGAGCACTATATCTCTACTAAGCTGTATTTACACATTTACACTGTTGGATTGTTTTATGTTTTCAAATTTGTTAAACCTCTGGCACTATGACTTTGTTCAATCTTCTGTGATTAAACAGATTTTCTAGAGATGTTGAAATGTGTTTCAGTTCTTTGAAATCGTTCAGATGTTTTGTTTCTTTACATTCACAACTCAATTTTACAAATGACTATCACAGCTGGGACTCGAATGTGTGAACTTTCTCTTTAAATTCAGGTGGGGCCCTAAAACGGAGCCTTGAGGGACTCCACAACCTATCTGGGGGCTGCTGCTGAAGACTTCTGGACGATTCTCACTCATGTTAAGTCATTCAACTTCAGGTATTGACCACTCACCTCGTCAGATTTTGATGCTGAGCTCCTTTAACTCAACATATTTTCAGTAAAGAATGACTTTGTTCATTTCTGATCTGACTACATGATGAGTCCCCAAATGTACAGACTTGGCTGAAGGTTCCCAGGCTCCTCTTAAAAGGGGAATTCCTTTTTGTTCACCTGAGACAAAATTTTGGTTTCTAAATAACCTAAAGGTATTTTTTTTTGCTGCTTTGTGGTTCTCATCAACTTTCTTTCTCCCCTTGCAGAAATCCCCAAGCATGTTTATTGTTTCATATCTCTAGTTATAGTTAAACAGAGCGAAAGTCCTTTGCTCAGCCCTGCCCCATCCCTCCGTTTATTCATTCTCTTTTCCTTCCTTTTGTTTTCTGTTCCTGAAAGTGTTCTCATAAAAGCTTTGTGTGGCGTCCCTTTTAGTATGTTTCTGCCTCCCCTTATGGGCCTTGGTTTCCTTGTTAAGGTGGCTGTAAAAGGTTATAAAAGTTTAGTATTTCTCTTAAAGATTGCTCCAGTTGGAAACCACCAAACACTCCACTTAGATTCTGTCCAAGCAATGAAGTCTTCAAAGAGAAGGGTGTAAAGGCTGTCTCTGGTCTAAGACGAGGGTTTTAACAAACAATCTTTATTTATATAGCACCAAATCACAAAAAATGTTATCTTCAGACTCCAACATCAAGACCGGATCAGATCCAGTCCCATCTTCCAGACAGGACTCAGTCTGATCTCATCTTAATCCACCATGAGCAGAGCACTTTGCAGCATTTAGCAAGTTACAGTGGCAAGGACAAACTTCCTTTAACAGGCAGAAACCTCCAGCAGGACCAGACTCATGTTAGACACACATCTGCTGAGACCGTGTTGGAGAGAGGGATAGAGGGAGATGAAGAGAGAGAGAGAGATGATAGTGGGGAGACAGATAGTAGTAGTTGTAGCAGCTGGAGTCTGGACCACGTCCACAGCAGCAGAGATCCAAAGGAACCTACGAGACAAGGGAGCTCAGGGACTCCAGAAAGGTCTAAGAAAAGAGAGAAGAGAGGGAGACCAGAAGAAAGAAAAAGAGGAGGATACATGGTGAAGGAATGTAGAAAGGAATGAATGAAAGAAAGAAGTAATGAAAGGAAAAAGGAATATAAGAGCAAGAAAGAAAGAATGAAAGGAAAAAAGGAATGAAAGAAACAAAGAAAATAAGATGGAATGAAAGGAAAGAGAGAAAGAAAGAAAGTAAGCAGGACTAAAAAAAGTGAAAAGAGAAAGAAGTAAAGAAAGCCAGAATGAAAAGAAAGGATGATTAACAGACCCAAAAACAGAATCTACGGCAGAGATCCAGAGGAATATACGAGACAAGGGAGCTCAGGGACTCCAGAAAGGTCTAAGAAAAGAGGGAAGAGAGGGAGACCAGAAGAAAGAAAAAGAGGAGGATAAATGGTGAAGGAATGAAAGAAGGCATGAAAATAAAAAGGAATAAAAGAGGGAGAAAGAAAGAATGAAAGGAAAAAAGGAATGAAAGAAAGAGAGAAAGAAAGAATGAATGAGAAAGAAAGTAAGAGGGACTAAAAAAAGTGAAAAGAGAAAGAAGTAAAGAAAGCCAGAATAAAAAGAAAGGATGAATAACAGACCCCAAAAAAGGAATCTACAGCAGAGATCCAGAGGAACCTACGAGACAAGGGAGCTCAGGGACTCCAGAAAGGTCTATGGTTAGTAACTTTGATGGGACAGGAAGAGTTAAAGTGAGAGACAGGCAGAGAGAGGAGAGAGAGGGACAGTGGCAAGGACAAACTTCCTTTAACAGGCAGAAACCTCCAGCAGGACCAGACTCATGTTAGACACACATCTGCTGAGACCGTGTTGGAGAGAGGGATAGAGGGAGATGAAGAGAGAGAGAGATGATAGTGGGGAGACGGATAGTAGTAGTTGTAGCAGAGCTGTTTTGCTGTTATCTTCCTGTAATGCTGTCAGGTGCTTAAAAATAATCTGAGCCTGTTGGTGAAACCACTAAAAGCAACTCATTCTGACCCCCTAATTCACAAATTGAAGTTGGGAATTGGGTATAAAAAAAAGGTGGTTTCCCTTTACAGTAAATGAAAGACCGTCTCTAAACCTCAGATGAGGTCACCTTTCACTTTTAAATGTGCTGGGGAAAATGGGACTTTCCACATACATGTTTTAAAGCCTATATTTACCTGTTCCTTTGCATTATTAACTGATGTTTTGCATTCTATTTCTGAAGTCTCTCTAACCAATAGAGACACGCCCAAGCATCTGGAAGTATGGCTGTTGTTTGGCTCCATCTAGTGTCGGAAAGACGACTAACAACCACAGCTGTGGTTTTTCAGGACTCATATTTAACCACAAACCCACTTCTGAAAGACTAATATTCATGTTCAGGACTCTTGTTTTTAGATGCTTCTTACAGGAAGTCCATGAAACTGAGGACCAAAACAGTTATTAACTCATTCATCTTAAAACTGGGAAAAAAATAGGCACTGGGAAAACTCCTTTTAAAAATATCAAACATTTACAGTATGCTAGCCTGTCAGTCAGGTCAGCCATGCTTCTAAGTATGCAACATTCATAACTTTAAAACCTAAACAATGAATGAGTTATATGAAAAATCACCCCCCTTAACATTTGCATGGTTAGAGAAATTAGCTATTTAGACCACATTGGTTTTTTGAACCAGACTGTCAGCATGTTTACGGCATTGTCTTAATTTATCAAGACCAGTAGTTGCTGCTAGGATCTGAGTTTGTGAAAACATTCAGGGTTCTGACTTTGACAAAAGTGCTTAAAGCTGCTGTAAGGAACTTTTGATTTGTATTGATTTTGGCGCCCCCTGTGGACAAAGTGATACCTCTTATCTCTTGTCCTGTACATGCAAAAGTAGTGTTTTGTACAAAAACATTATCCTGTTGTCTTCCAATGGTCAAATTTATCACACAATTTGATTGTTTTCCATGAAAACAGTCAAATAAATGCTGTTTCTAAAGTGAGATGTTAATCACCCGGTCTGACACCGACCCCCTCACAGCGGTTTCAAGCATTAAAATCGTCAACAGAGCAGGCATCAGTGTTGTTGCTGATGGTCTTGTTTACTCTTAAAGGTCATGATGAGGCATCAGTATCAGTTTCAGTCTGTTTCTCAGCCAGTTCAAAACTCCTCACAGTGCCTTTAATGTCATAATGTGACAGGATGTAATTGCAGGTATTTTCAAAGTAAAATGTTCATGATTACGTTTAATTTCCACAACAGGTATGGAACCTTTTTTATTGGAGTGAACTCTTTTGGAAGTTTTGTGCATTTACAAATGGACAGAAACTACAATTGTACCACTCATGAGCTCAGCTTAGAAATTAAGTTAAAATAAAGTTCCTGGTTAATGTGTTGAGAGTTGCAAAGTAAGCAAAAATGGATTCATTATAAAAATTGTTTTTATTATAAAAAAGTGAGAAACTGTTACATTATGACAACAAACTGAAACCAAAGAAAACTAGAAGTATTGCCTTTATATTGAAAGCACTTGCTAAATGTAGCATGCTAACATTAGCACCAAGCAAAAGATGTAGTTAAGGTTGATGAGTGTCACTTGTTTGAAAAAGTACTTCAAGATAAACAAAAACTTTGGCCGTTGAAATGTTACACCACGTAACAAGCGGCTTGGCACATGACTCTCTGTGTGTGTTTTATTATAGAACTGAAATAAATCCTTCAGTTTGTAACTGCAGCATCAACAACACTGGAGGGAAACCGTGAGTTAGCATTCACAAATATCATGTAAACGTCAGTTTTCCTCATGAGAGGGAGAATCTATCAGTAGAAGACTACTTTGTTCGTTAGCAAGACAGCAAAAATATGAGGATGTAGCAAACGCACCGTATTCTTTAACACAGAAGTTTCACACTTCTTTCACTTTCATGTCATACTGTTTTCTCAAACACGAACAGCACACTAAAATCCTGAGGCCTGTTGCAACAGCTCTGCTTAAGTTGAGTCCTAAGGTAGGGTGTAAAGTCATCACTAAACATTCCTTGAAAAGAGTTGGTTTGTAACTTAAGTTGTGTCATTATTTGGTTTTACCACGGCGACGTCAGGTTAGACCATAACGTCCACACTCATCTAAATATTGCCGCAGATATGACGTTTTTACTTGGTTTGGCCAATCAGTGAACATCGACAAAGGTATGAAAGCTGGTCAAAAAATCACATTCCATGGAGAAGGTGACCAGGAACCAGGATTGGAGCCTGGAGATGTAATCATTGTGCTGGGCCAGGAAGAGAACACTGTTTTCCAGAGACAAGAGGATCATTTGTTAATGAAGATGAAGATCAAACTCGCTGAGGCTCTGTGTGTATCAAGAAGACTGTTTTAACATTAGACGACAGAGCGCTCATCATCAACTCATCACCAGGTGAAGTAATCAAGCATGGTGACATCAAATGTGTTCAGAGTGAGGGCATGCCGGTTTACACGGAGTCTTATGAAAAGGGACAGCTGATCATCAACTTCCAGGTGGACTTCCCAGAGAAACATTGGTTCCCAGAACATCTCATGTTCCAGCTGGAAAGACTGCTCCCTCCCAGGGACGATGTGATGATCACTGATGACATGAGGAGGTAGAACTCATTGAGGTGGATGAGCAGTCACAACAGAAAAGCTACAGCAGGGAATCTTATGAGGAGGAGGAAGAAAGTCCCAGAGGCAGAGTACAATGTCAGACACAGTAATTTTGTACAATTATCCTCATTGCCTCTAAACAAGCTAACAGCTAATCATATCTGCCGGAACTCCCGTTAATCAACAAACAGCAACATAAAGGTAAAATATGACAAAGCATGTTGATATAGTGATCATTAATCTGTTGTGTAAAATAACAACAGTGACATCTAGTGGTGAAATTGTCAACTACAACACTGTACTTTAATATAACTGTTCTCTCATGGTGTGCAGATGTACGGTGATTATCTCTGCTCGTGGGAAACAAAAGTTAAGATCAGAGTCATCATACGTTTATTATCCATGTGATCTAACACAGAGAGCGTGTTGTTGAACTCTCGGCTTCTCCTCATCCTTCAAATGACCTCGTCTTTGAAAACAGAGCCCCATGACAACCGGTCTGTTACGGAGGACTTTACACCGACTCGGAGCTAGGTGTAAAATTTAAGATATGACTTATGCTAACGTTGGAACTATCTCAGCTGCTGCAACGCCGAAAACATTAGTAGAGAGTAAACGCCATCCTGAATTAGAAATTATGTTCAAACTAGGCGATGTTTGAACGTACGCACAGCTGGTGCTGAATCCCATCCACAGGCCACTACGAAGTCATGAAGCACTGAGCAAGCTAACAAGCTATCGTCAGCTGTGGACAGTGGAGATGTATATTTACTTTTACTGTGCTGTATTTCCTTTGCCATTCAAGGACCTGTAGCGTTTAGCCCTTCTGCATTAGCTTCATTTTCAAGTTGTCCTCTAAAGAACCAAGCTGCCATCATAGCTAAAAGGAAGGCATTATGGGGCGTGTTTGTCGACCCAAAAGTAGTGCACCAAAGACCAGCAGAAAGCTCAAATGAAGACAGAGTGCATGATCAACATCTGCTTGTGATGTTTGTAAATTCCTCTCAGTGTTGAGGAGTATTCCTTCAACAGCCGTCGCTGGGGGAGTTTGGCCTCTGAGGCTCTGAATCAGCTGAAATATCATCTTCAACCCGATGAAGGTCCTGGATTTTTCTCTTGAGGCTTTCAACTTCTTCTCTGAGAAGACCATTCTCTACCGTCAAGTCATCATTTTGTTGTTGCAGAGGATCAACTTGGTCCCGAAGGTTGTTGTTTCCGTTCCCCAGACGCTGTGTGAGTGGCCTTCCTGGTGCATCAATCTCATCTGGGAGAGAAAAGTAGTACACGTCTTCAGTTTTGTGTGGCATAGCTGAAAGTATGAGTGAAACTAGAGCGTTGGAACTCCATGAAAGAATAGACATCATCAGTCCCCCATAGATCATCTATGTACACCACATTTGTGCTACAAACTACACCTGCAAACCCCATCTAAAAGTCACTGGTGTTTCAGTTTTCCATTGGACTGTTTGAGGACTTGTTGTCCATTCCAAAAGCTGAATAATAATTGTGATGGAGAATGGTGCTAGAACTTAAGGCAGCATGGCGCTTGTATGTTTTGGAATGACCAGGACGGGGTAATCGATTGGTTGCAAAGAAATCAAGTTGCTGTCAAGTTGGAAGTCAATGAGAAAATGAAACTTTTTTATGAGTTGTCTCAATTTCTACTTTCAGGTCTTCCGAAGTACAGCATGATGTTTTGTAAACGATGGTCCCATTTAAAGGACAATAGATGACAAAGCATGGTATGGTCACCACCAAGGCGGCCTGTCAACCAGGATAGCCACAGCAATGCACTTTGACCATCTTTTCCTAAATGGTTCACAATGCCAAGTCTAAAAAATGGTAGTCCAATAACCAGATAGTGATGTTCCAGTGGCTGTATACTATTTTAAAGATTGCAACCTCACATCTTTCTGTGCTTAGGGACAACACTCACTACCATAAGCTTTCAACAAGGCACTCCTTACCCTCTGCTTCTTCTTCTGCAACGTCTTCTGCTTCCTGTAGTTGGTCTAGTGGTACTTGTCCTAAATGACAAGGGTGAGAAGATTATTGATTGAAGTATTGGCTTGTTAAACAAAGTGTTATGACTGTATGAAGATTAGCTGCAACTTATCTCTGCTCCACACTCTAAAAGAGAGGTGAATGCCTCAGTTTGAAGGCGGAAATCTCAGACTGCATTCTTGCTAATGTCCAGGAGGGACGACTCCTACAAACAAGTGTTGAATCAAAGTAAAGCCTGGTTTATACTCCTGTGTCAACTTGTTCTGGGTAGCCCCTGTACCTACACAAGTAGCCGACGCGCACCTCCTTCGAAATGTAGCTACATATCGAATGGACGTGGGCCGCAAGCCCTGTGATTGGTCCGCTGGACGGCATTGTATTTCCTGCATTTATAGCACTTCTGGAGTTGCGTCCATTGGCCACGTATTTCATCTCCTTTGACGTCTCCTCTTTATTCTTCATGTAATCATGTCTGTATGATAAACAGCAACATGTGTCAGCTCTAATTTAACATAACACGCTCTGAATCGCTGTAAGGAGTAAACAGGAAACATAGCGGGACCTGAAACAGGACCCAGCTATCAGAGAGACCACAGTGCCCTCAAGTGTTTCGGCATAGTACTGCAGAGCAATGCGGACACATCAACACACAAGTATGTAGAGCTAACGTCCGCGTCGACCTCTGCTGCGTGGGGTCAATGCAGAGGTATAAACCAGGCTTAAGTCTGTGAGAAAAAGAGCCTCCTTCTTAGTTAAGTATTTCCCTGATGAGTTCATGATCTCAATCTCTCGTTTCAAGTCTTCTTCAAAGCAACATGTTGATTCTGAAGATTATCGTCTTATTTACAGGAAAGTTAGCCAGGAATGATTTCAGGCGTAGAAACCTCTGATTGTGAAAAAAGTGAAGCAATGGGAATCCAAATTCTTCTCTCAGATCCGACTCTCCTGACTCCAAAACGATGATGGTGACGACAAAATGCCTTAGGCCTTAAATAGTGGACTGTACCCACTTCATATTTACAGTCTATGATCCGTGCATACGCAGGGATTCATAAGGTTTCAGATGCACTTTGGACTACTATCAACAAAATACTACCTACAGTTTCCTTCTGGTGGGGCATCTTTTAGATGCATCTGTTTAAAGATTACAAGACCACTCATTGATTGAAAACATTCAACTATGTACGGCAGCCCAGGATCTTTGAAATGATCCCCCCTCTCTTACCTCACCCCCCAACAATATAAGCACAGAAGCATAACACCCAAATATTAAATAATCAAAAGGTCAATCACCGTTTCTTAGGACCAGATTTCTCCCGGCTGGTGGTGTACAGAAATGTGGAGTTAATAACTGATTGAATAAAATATGATAATAGGAATGTTTGTGGTGATATTATTCATATTCAGGAGCTCAATGACTTACCCCATATCAACATCAGAACCCCCATAACCAATGCAAAAAGAAACAGCACTGTTACAATGATCCATCCTTGAAGTTTATAATTCGAAATTTTCAGTGACACTACTTCCCCAAAAACTCCTGAAAAAACAAGAGAGGTTAGAGGATGATGAACAGAATCACCTGTCAGTACAGTTTCACTTCACAGACTGTTTCACTTCACAGACTGCTCACTCAAATGTTGTGTAGGAAGATGTTCTGGTCTGTCCTGTTTTTGCTGAGTTTAGTTTCCTTCCTGTTTGGTTGTTTCCTGTATTGATTCGTATTCTTTTACCTCCTGTTTCATGTGTTGTTTCCTTGTATTCTCCTCTGTGTGTTGGTTATGCGTAATCCTTGTGTCCTCTAGTCCAGGGGTTCTCAAACCTTTTGGAGCCAGAGACCCCTTACAGGTGAGAAAATTGTCCAAGGACCCCCTCATAATTGTAACACAGATTAAACACATTAGTTATCTGTCATGATCAAAAGCTGAGCTCTGAGAGACGATGCTTTTATAGTGGATCAGAAGAGCCGGCTCACATCCAGAGAGAGCCGTCTCCCTGTTTCCTTTCCCCAGCTCTGCTCACAGCAGAACTTTGTTTTGTGTGAGGATATAGGATACAGGTGATGGAGGGGAGGCTGTGTATCGTGGCTTCATCTGTTCCTTCAGAGAGGGTTAGGGTTAGGGTTCTTCTCAAAGACCGGGCAAATACTCACTGAGAGGAGAAACCGGATGGCATCTGATTTTACTCAATGTCAACCTGAGGACATTAATAATGTTTGCTCCAGTTTGGTTCTGCTTCTGTTTGCTTGAGTTGGTTCTGGTTCTGTTTACTTGAGCTTGGTTCTGGTTCGGCTCTGGCTCGGTTCTGGTTCGGTTCTAGTTTGGTTCTGGTTCTGTTTGCTTGAATTGGGTTCTGGTTCTGTTAGAATGAGTTTGGTTCTGGGTCGGTTCTGGTTCGGTCTAAGTGTGGTTCTGGGTCTGTTTCCTTGAGTTTCTTTCTGGTTAGGTTCTGGTTCGGTTCTGGTTCAGTTTGTTTCTGGGTCTGTTTGCTTGAGTTTGGTTCTGGTTCTGTTTGCATGAGTTTGGTTCTGGTTCGGTTCTGGTTCGGTTCTGGTTCGGTTCTAGTTTGGTTCTGGTTCTGTTTGCTTGAGTTCGGTTCTGGTTCGGTTCTGGTTCGGTTCTGGTTCGGTTCTGGTTCGGTTCGGTTCTGATTCGGTTCGGTTCTGGTTCGGTTCTGATTCGGTTCGGTTCTGATTCGGTTCGGTTCTGGTTCCGGTCGGTTCTGGTTCGGTTCTGGTTCTGTTTGATTGAGTTTGGTTCTGGTTCGGTTCTGGTTCAGTTCTGGTACGGTTCTGGTTCCGTTCTGGTTCGGTTCTGGGTCGGTTCTGGTTCGGTTCTGGTTCTTTTTGGTTCTGGTTCTGTTTGCATGAGTTTTGTTCTGGTTCTGTTTGCTTAAGTTAAGTTCTGGTCCTAATCCTAACCCAAACCCAAACCCAAACCCTAATCCTAACCCTAATCCTAATCCTAATCCTAACCCAAACCCTAACCCTAACCCTAACCCTAACCCTAATCCTAACCCTAACCCTAACCCTAACCCTAATCCTAACCCTAACCCTAACCCTAACCCTAATCCTAACCCTAACCCTAACCCTAACCCTAATCCTAACCCTAACCCTAATCCTAAACATAACCCTAACCCTAACCCTAACCCTAACCCTAATCCTAACCCTAACCCTAACCCTAACCCTAATCCTAAACATAACCCTAACCCTAACCCTAATCCTAACCCTAACCCTAACCCTAATCCTAAACATAACCCTAACCCTAACCCTAACCCTAATCCTAACCCTAACCCTAATCCTAACCCTAATCCTAACCCTAACCCTAACCCTAACCCTAATCATAACCCTAACCCTAACCCTAATCCTAAACATAACCCTAACCCTAACCCTAACCCTAACCCTAATCCTAACCCTAACCCTAACCCTAATCCTAAACATAACCCTAATCCTAACCCTAACCCTAACCCTAACCCTAATCCTAACCCTAACCCTAACCCTAATCCTAAACATAACCCTAACCCTAACCCTAATCATAACCCAAACCCTAACCCTAACCCTAACCCTAAACATAACCCTAACCCTAACCCTAATCATAACCCTAACCCTAACCCTAACCCTAATCATAACCCAAACCCTAACCCTAACCCTAATCATAACCCTAACCCTAACCCTAACCCTAACCCTAATCATAACCCTAACCCTAACCCTAATCATAACCCTAACCCTAACCCTAACCCTAATCATAACCCTAACCCTAACCCTAACCCTAAACATAACCCTAACCCTAACCCTAACCCTAACCCTAAACATAACCCTAACCCTAACCCTAACCCTAATCATAACCCTAACCCTAACCCTAAACATAACCCTAACCCTAACCCTAATCATAACCCTAACCCTAACCCTAACCCTAATCATAACCCTAACCCAAACCCTAACCCTAACCCTAATCATAACCCTAATCATAACCCAAACCCTAACCCTAACCCTAAACATAACCCTAACCCTAATCATAACCCTAACCCTAACCCTAATCATAACCCTAACCCTAACCCTAATCATAACCCAAACCCTAACCCTAACCCTAACCCTAATCATAACCCTAACCCTAACCCTAATCATAACCCTAACCCTAACCCTAATCATAACCCTAACCCTAACCCTAACCCTAATCATAACCCTAACCCTAACCCTAACCCTAATCATAACCCTAACCCTAATCATAACCCTAACCCTAACCCTAATCATAACCCTAACCCTAACCCTAACCCTAATCATAACCCTAACCCTAACCCTAATCATAAACCTAACCCTAACCTTAACACTAGTCATAACCCTAACCCTCCCTAACCCTAACCCTAACCCTAATCATAAACCTAACCCTTACCAACCCTAACCCTAACCCTAACTCTAATCATAACCCTATCCCTTATCATAAACCTATCCCTAATCATAACCCTAACCCTAATCATAAACCTTACCCTAACCCTAATCATAACCCAAACCCTAACCCTAACCCTAATCATAACCCTAACCCTAACCCTAATCATAACCCTATCCCTAATCATAACCCTATCCCTAATCATAACCCTAACCCTAATCATAAACCTTACCCTAACCCTAATCATAACCCAAACCCTAATCATAACCCTATCCCTAATCATAACCCTAACCCTAATCATAAACCTTACCCTAACCCTAATCATAACCCAAACCCTAACCCTAACCCTAATCATAACCCTAACCCTAACCCTAACCCTTACCCTAACCCTAATCCTTGAATTGATACTGTCTCTTCTTTTGGATCCCTCAAATGTTGAACTACTTCAGATGTTTGTTTGTTTACATGTATACTAAGTGGAGCTTGTTTATTGACAGCATGGTTCAAAGACTGTGATCATTCAGAACAGAGGTGATCTCTGGAGGTGTCTCAGGATGTATAAAAGAAGACTTGCCTGTGGTGTAACTGGCCTCCCTGACTTCTCCGATGTCCCGTTGGCGAACTGTGCACGTGTAATTTTCGCTGGCTGGGATGTTCACTATGATTTTGCTGTTGATCGAGAAATATTCGTCGTGTTGTTTAGAAATGTCCTCAGGAGGAATGACGCGTCCTTCGCTGTCCCTCCACTCTATCTCAGGCTCTGGGTACCAGTTCCTGGCCTCACACTTAAAGACCAGCTTGTCGTCAGATCTCTCAAGAGTGATTTGTGGCTCGGATAAGGCACCGATGACTAAGAAGGAAGAAAACAGAAACTGAAACAGAGTTTGTTCTTTAAACATGTTTGTGAAACTATAATGCTAATCAGGAGGTTTACTTACTCACAGAGACTTGAATAAAAGACTCAGACTTGGTTATTAGTTTGCAGGTGTACGTCCCCGTGTCAGAGATTTTAAGGTCACTTAGTTTTAACGACATGTTGCCGTTCTTCAGCTCCTGCTCGAACAAATTCGCCCTCTGCAGAAAGGATGGGTTTATGTCGTCATACAACAACCTCCCCTGACGGAAAATATGCACATAACTGGGATTCAGGTCCGATCTTGTCCACTCCACGGTCTTCTCTGCAACGTTTTCTGTGGGTTGGAGGCTACATGGCAGAACACAGTAATGTCCTACTAATCCTACTACAGGCGCTGATCCGATTAACTGAGACTCACCTGAAAAGGGAACACAAAGAGATGTTTCTTGGAAAAATGGGGTCAGTAGTACAGACTTTTATCTGTCCACTCTCTCCTCTTTTCCCTCGTAAAAATGGGGGAGTAGTGGGAGGTAGAGCGTACAGCCTAACCCAAAGAGGGTGAGCTGTGGGGAAACTTTAGGACGCGGTTGACTTAAGCCACGGCAGAGTGGCTAAAGCAGTCCCACGCATGCTCGTCTGATTTCCCCAGGACCGGTTCACTAACTTTCCCCAGGACCGGTTCACTAACTCTCCCCAGGACCGGTTCACTAACTATCCCCAGGACCGGTTCACTATTTCTCCCCAGGACCGGTTCACTAACTATCCCCAGGACCGGTTCACTAACTTTCCCCAGAACCGGTTCACTAACTTTCCCCAGGACTGGTTCACTGACTTCCCCAGAACCGGTTCACTAACTATCCCCAGGACCGGTTCACTAACTATCCCCAGGACTGGTTCACTAACTCTCCCCAGGACCGGTTCACTAACTATCCCCAGGACCGGTTCACTAACTTTCCCCAGAACCGGTTCACTAACTTTCCCCAGGACTGGTTCACTGACTTCCCCAGAACCGGTTCACTAACTATCCCCAGGACCGGTTCACTAACTCTCCCCAGGACCGGTTCACTGACTTTCCCCAGAACCAGTTCACTAACTATCCCCAGGACCGGTTCACTGACTTTCCCCAGAACCGGTTCACTAACTTTCCCCAGGACCGGTTCACTAACTATCCCCAGGACCGGTTCACTGACTTTCCCCAGAACCGGTTCACTAACTTTCCCCAGGACTGGTCCACTAACTTTCCCCAGGACAGGTTCACTAACTTTCCCCAGGACCACTTCACTAACTATCCCCAGGATTGGTCCACTAACTTTCCCCAGGACCGGTTCACTAACTTTCCCCAGGACCGGTCCACTAACTTTCCCCAGGACAGGTTCACTAACTTTCCCCAGGACCACTTCACTAACTATCCCCAGGATTGGTCCACTAACTTTCCCCAGGACCGGTTCACTAACTTTCCCCAGGACCGGTTCACTAACTTTCCCCAGGACTGGTTCACTAACTTTCCCCAGGACCGGTCCACTAGCTTTCCCCAGGACCGGTCCACTAGCTTTCCCCAGGACCGGTTCACTAACTTTCCCCAGGACAGGTTCACTAACTTTCCCCAGGACCACTCCACTAACTTTCCCCGGGACTGGTTCACTAACTTTCCCCAGGACCGGTTCACTAACTTTCCCCAGGACCGGTTCACTAACTTTCCCGAGGACCGGTCCACTAACTTTCCCCAGGACCGGTTCACTAACTTTCCCCAGGACCGCTCCACTAACTTACCCCAGGACCGGTTCACTAACTTTCCCCAGGACCACTCCACTAACTTTCCCCAGGACCGGTCCACTAACTTTCCCCAGGACCGGTCAACTATTTTTCCCACAGAGGTAAAAGTGGCTTTTCAGATCAACACATTTTGATCATGAACACATGCAAACATGGTAACAAATAGTGGCTGAGGCTGATACCCACTGCTAATGTCTACACACCCTCTCAAATGAGCTCCACGTACAACCAGAAACAAGGATGGCCGATACAGAATCTTAAAGATGTCATATCTGGTGCTTACCTTTGATATTTGGAAGCAAAATTTGGATCAGTAATAGTGCAGCCAATCCTCTGTAGGTCATCCTGGTTCTGAGTCGTTTCAGGGCAAGACGACGTAAAGTGAGAGTAACTTCACCTCAAACCCTCATCCTGTGTTCCTCTGTTCACCTCAGTACCTCTTCTGCTGAACTGTGATGGTTTGAGGATTTTGAAACCTGCGTGTCTGCATTTCAAACATACGTAGTTGAAGGTTTGGTTTGAGAGGTATGTGGTTTGCAGTCAAGACAGTCAATCGAACAACCAATCAGAGCTTGTTAGGGTGTTTAGCTAGCCAATCAAAGCCGTTGCTTGAGTTGCTTGAGCCACAGTTTCGCTTAAAGCTAAAAACCACACATAGTGTTTGGTGCGTTATTGGGTGGGAGGAGCTTAGCAAAGTGGAACAAGGCTGCAGACATGGGGCGTAACATGTTGCAGGTTTAGCTACTTCACTTCAACAAAAACTGATGATTGAACACTTTGATGTAAACATGCCAAAAGTGAAACCTGACTAATGAGCTTCCAGAGTAGTTTGTGTCCAGACAGGATTCCTGGATGTGACTCATCTTCGTTTCTGGAATTCCTCAACAGCATCAACAAGCTGTACCTGATCTGACTGTTTTGTTATCTCAAGTTCAGGTCCACCCACTGAGGTTTGAATCCACCAATGAAATCACAGTACAGCTGCCTTTAGAGCACCTGTCCCTGCTGTGGTGAGGATGTGTAAACTAAACAGCTGATCATGCTGGGTTCAGGTTGGTAGGTACAGGTAGTCCTTTGAAGACCTGCTGAGTAGTGTTTTTGACAGATCCTGAATCTCTACCCTGCTCTTTTGGCAGAGTGACTGCTATGAGGACTGGATGAAAACAAAAGGTGTTTTTCCACTGCAGGAACTTTACCCCAGAACTATGTGCTTTTCAAACAGAGGAACAAGGGTCTAACTTTTGTTCAGGGGTAGTCCCCTGCTTGTGGGGTAGTACTTTTCAAAGGTCCCAGAACTTTGCTCTGTCCTTATTGTTGAAAATCAATAAATATAATGTCCAAATGCAAAACGAAAAACTGTGATTCTCTTGATTTAGCAGTAACAGTAGTCTTCTCTCAGCCCACCGTGAATGCATCTCTCCTCCCGGTGTTCCGGTTTTAAAAGTGACCCTGTAAACTGGAGACCTTCAGCTGAACGTGTCAGTGTTTGTGGAGTTTACACAGCTGTTGAAACACAGAGGGAGTTCCTGGGAATGCAAACTAGTTTAGTTTTTATTAAGTTTTCAAAATATCCTCATCAGATATTTAATGATCGTCTAAAGACGTTTATGAGGGATGCATCCAGTTAACAGGGTCGCTGTTTAAACCAAAACACCGGTCCATCTCTGACATGACTTTTAAAATTGTGTTTAAGTTGAGTGATACCTTAAAGCTGAGTTGAAACAACTTTTCTAACAGCTTTGTCTCCTTCTGTGGTGTCATCTGTGTTAAATGGCCCTCCTCTTTGTTTTACTGCCCTCTAGTGGTCTGGTGGTGTAGTGCATTTACTTTTTTTCTCTCCATACGTCACTGGCCTGATTTGCATTATTTAGAGACTTCAGGGCTTGGTTGAAACGCAGACAACAATGAGTAATTCTTGGGGTTTAAAGTCCCTGGAACTTCTGGTCGAAATGCACCTGTAGGCTTGGAGGGTTTCTGTTGTATGGCGGTCAGCACAAGACCTAGGTTGACATCAGAACGGTGGTATACCTCCCCCTCTACCTCCAACATGAGCTGCCTTGACTGATACACCAACCTCCTACATGTTGAAGGTGATTTACCTTCCTCCAGATGCTGCAGTTCTGAGATCAATCTGTTGGCTTGGTTCTTCCCTCACTGGTGTCGAGGCCCTCTGCGTGGTCTGGACTGCCTAAAGGCAGATTTTGAGTTACTGAAGCCCAACTGCTTTTTTTTTTTCTTCTTTTAATTCAAAGAAGTGACGACTTCAAGTGGTCTTTGCACCTCACGCCCACCACAGGTTTAGTTTCAGACAGGAAGTGCTGAGCAGATCACAAAGACGTCGCCATTACTCTGCCTGCAGTAGAGAAGGATGAAGATCACTCTGTTGATTCTCAACTCTTGTGAGTAACTGTCTTTGTTTTTGTGCTTTGACTGTCAGGAACATCTCACATTACTGTTAGTGATTCAGACAGAATGTAAATCTCTCTCTTTCTCTCTGCTCTGGATGTGGTTTTTTTTAGGTGTGTTTCTTGCAATGGCCTCGTCTGATATCACGGACAAAGGTAGTAAGCTCTTTATGATGTCTTGAAAAGAGAAAATGCAGAGGCTAGCAACATTTCCTGTTGACTTCTTCTTCTGTACTGTTATTATATTCCAATATGCAATCTGTTTTGAAAGGCAGATTGGGGTCAATCAGTCTTTATTGATACAACACCAAATCCTAACAAATGTTCTCCTCAGACTCTTTCCAAACAGAGCCAGTCTAGACCGTACTCTATGTTCTATTATTAACAAAGACCCAACATCAAGACCGGATCAGATCCAGTCCCATCTTCCAGACAGGACTCAGTCTGATCTCATCTTAATCCACCATGAGCAGAGCACTTTGCAGCATTTAGCAAGTTACAGTGGCAAGGACAAACTTCCTTTAACAGGCAGAAACCTCCAGCAGGACCAGACTCATGTTAGACACACATCTGCTGAGACCGTGTTGGAGAGAGGGATAGAGGGAGATGAAGAGAGAGAGAGATGATAGTGGGGAGATAAATAGTAGGAGTTGTAGCAGCTGGAGTCTGGCACGTCCACAGCAGCAGAGATCCAGAGGAACCTACGAGACAAGGGAGCTCAGGGACTCCAGAAAGGTCTAAGAAAAGAGAGAAGAGAGGGAGACCAGAAGAAAGAAAAAGAGGAGAATAAATGGGGAAGGAATGACAGAAGGAAAAGACGGGGCGAGAAAAGGAGACATAAATGATGAAGAAACACGGAAAGAGCAAAGAGAGAGAGAGAGAAAGAAAGAAAGAAAGAAAGAAAGAAAGAAAGAAAGAAAGAAGAACGGCAGGAATGAAAGAAGAAAAGAAGAGAAGGAAAGAAAGAAGGAAGGAAGGAATGAAAGAAATAAGGAAAGAAAAGAAAAAGAAGGAAAGAAAGAAAGGAAGAAAGGAGGAAAGAAAAGAAGGAAAGAAAGACTGAAGGAAGGAAGGAAGGAAGGAAAGAAAGGAAGAAAGAATGAAGGAAAGAAAGAAAGGAATGAAAGAAGGAAAGATAGAATGAAGAAAGGAAGGAAGGAAAGGAAGGAAGAAAGAATGAAGGAAAGAAAGAAAGAAAGATAGGAAGAAAGAAGGAAAGAAAAGAAGGAAAGGAAGAATGAAGGACGGCAGGAATGAAAGAAAGAAGGAAGGAAAGAATGAATGAAGGAATGAAAGAAACAAAGAAACAAAGAAACAAAGAAACAAAGAAACAAAGAATAACAGACCCCAAAAAAGGACTCTTCAGCAGAGATCCAGAGGAACCTACGAGGCAAGAGAGCTCAGGGACTCCAGAAAGGTCTATGGTTAGTAACTTTAATGGGACAGGAAGAGTTAAAGTGAGAGACAGGCAGAGAGAGGAGAGAGAGGGAAAGACAGGATCCCAGTGTGTCAGTCTAAGCCTATAGCAGCATAACTAAGACCTGGTCCAAGCCTGATCCAGCTCTAACTATAAGCTTTATCAAAAAGGAAAGTTTGAAGCCGAATCTTAAAAGTAGAGAGGGGGTCTGCCTCCCGGTTACAAATGTTAACTTTTTGAAGAGACGCCTCGGGTAGAGGGAGAGTAGCCTGACATGGTGGGGGAGATGCAGTAAGAGTGGAACAAATGACACCCCTGCAGTCGATCTTCAGTTGTCGTAACTTCGTTTATGATTCCAAATTTGAAAGAGGACAAAACGACTTCTTGCTGAAATGATTCTCAGGTTGTTTTTTGTCTCCCAGTCCTCAGTCTGCAGATAGTTCCCAGCAGATCTCAGTTCTTTCAGTACGAGGACGTCTCTCTGAGCTGTGAGGCCTTAACCAGGGGGGGCCTGCTGAAGAGGAATACTTCCATCGGAGTTAAGTCCTGCCCGGTTGATTTGAAGGTTCTGGAGGACTCATCCTGCATCTTTGATTCGTTGTACCCCTTTGATAGTGGTCTGTACTGGTGTGAGACGGAGTCAGGAGAGAAAGGCCAAGCTGTAAACATCACAGTCACAGGTATGAACCCATTACTAAGTCAGGTTTGTCTTCAACAAACAAACACACCTAATCTCCTGACCCAGTAAGGTCCATGTCGACACTAACTCCATGAACTGTGTCAGGATTAAAGGGATAGTTCTGTTTTTGAAGTCAATGGTAAGTGTATTAGCCACAGGAGATCCTGCACCTCATTCCCTTCGTTGAGATACCAGCCTGAGAACCAGAACAGAAGCTAGACTAGACCATGTAATCCAGCTCATTTGAAGAATCTCAGACCAAAGCACTATCCTCAGATGCGGCACATACGTGTTCCTCCGCTCACAGCGCATCAACCAGCTAATTGGGTCTGTGCGTTGCAAACTGTGAGCCCATGAACCCAGAGAGCTCCTGCTGACAGGAGTGGGACTGGGTAACAACAGGACTTCAGGACCTTTCTGAATCAGAGGATACCAGCGGCTCCAGAGTTCCTTGCAGCCTCCCTGAACGCCACTGTTTTACCTGCTTTCTTCACTTTTTTTAGAAGTTACATCAGAAAAGTAGAAAAGCTGAACTTTTTCTAATGATAGGACTTAAGATTCTGGATTTGATCTGTAAAGGACATGAAGCTGCCCCAGAGGAACTGCTTTGTCTGACTTGTGTCCTTGTCTCAGGTGGTTCTGTGATCCTGGAGAGCCCCGTCCATCCTGTGATGGAGGGACACAATGTGACACTGCGCTGTACAGAGAGGGAGTCTTCCTCCAAACCGAAACAATTCTATAAAGATGGCCGCCTCATCGGACGCAGTGCCTCTGGATCCATGACCCTCGACTGTGTTTCAAAGTCTGATGAAGGATTCTACATGTGCAACATCTCTGGAGTTGGAGGATCACAGGAGAGCTGGCTCTCTGTGACAGGTTAGACCTTCATTTACGTCTGCAGTGCACAGGTGTAGCTTTTGAAACGTAGTGTAGGTGAAAAGTCAATCCAGCACTGCCATGCCTGTGCTGTTTAAAAATGAAGCTAATGTGCAAATGCAAAAAAAACCTGCAGTTCCTCTATGTTCCACTTGGGGCTGCCTCCAAAAGCAAAGGAGTCCCCATTAGGTCCCATATCAAAATGTCAACTTCTACAGCACAATTCAACATGTTTACAGCTTTTGCCTGTTTATAGATTCATCTAAAGCTAGGAGTCAGAATTTCCAATATGGCGGCCTCCATCTTTGGGCTTCCGTATGTGTTTTATGTTTTAGTCTGTGTTCATCACACTTTTATTCATTACAACTAGTTGGAAGGTCTGAGTCACAGTTCAGGGTGTAGGTCAAAGTTCAAGTCAGCAGAGGCTAACTCTTTGCCAAAGCTAGCCACTGATTAAGCCAACGACGAGCCCTTTTTTCTCTTTAAGTTATATTTTTGGGCTTTTTACCTTTATTTTATAGGACAGCTGAAGAGAGACAGGAAATGTGGGGAGTAGAGAGTGGGGGAAGACATGCAGGAGATGGTCGACCGGCCGGGAATCGAGCCGGCAACCCCTGCGACGAGGACTGTAGCCTCTGTATGTGGGGCACTTAGACCACTAGGCCACCAGCGCCCCCCCCCTTTGTTTCTCTTTGATCTTAAATGGGACCATAATTTTAAAAAATCAACATCATGCTAAATCGAAGAGGACTTGAAACCGGAAATTGAGACCATAACCCTGTTAGAAAAATGTTAAATGAGGAAGAAATCGACTTCAGGGGGCGCTGGTGGCCTAGCAGCCTAGCGGTCTAAGCGCCCCACATACAGAGGCTACAGTCCTCGTTGCAGAGGTCGCCGGTTCGACTCCCGACCGGTTGACCATTTACTGCACCTCTTCCCCCGCTCTCTACTCCCCTGCCTATCTTCAGCTGTCCTATACAATAAAGGCAAAAATAAAATAAAATTAATATAAAAAAATAAATACAAATTTTAAAAATGAGGAAAAAATCAACTCAGAAGTGGTGTCCTCTCCAGTGGACTTCTATACAATTTAGTCTCCCCCTGCTGGCCAGTAGAAATAGTGCAGTATTTAGCTCTTTAACTTTTAGTCTTTGGAGGAGGAGGTGAAATCCACAAACTTAAAGTTGAAGTTCTGTTACTGCAGAAAATGTGTACAGACACCTTAAAGTCTAAAAGAACATGTAAACAATATTTGATTTTAACTTTAATGTTCAAATAAAAATCAATAATCTCTCTTTGGTTTCAGACCATGCAGCTCCTGATGCTCCTGATGCTCCTGATGCTCCTGATGCTCCTGATGCTCCTGATGCTCCTGATGCTCTTGATGCTCCTGATGCTCCTGATGCTCTTGATGCTCCTGATGCTCCTGTAATTTTCATCCTCAGAATAATTATTCCTGTGGTCGTAGGGATACCTTACCTGCTGTTGACGGTCATACTGATGCTCATATACAGAGACAGGAGAAGAGGTAAGAACTGATGATACACACCTGGAAACCTCTACTCTCTGTTTTAATGCTAACACTCGGTTTCTTCTTCATCCCATTGCAGCTAATCGGCATGCTGCAGACGACCAACGGCATCATGTGATCATGGAGGTGGATTAAAATGAACGATAAAACTGAAAACAAATTACAAATATGTACAGGTTAGACGTTTGTCATGTTTATTTATTTGATATGTTTATCTTAATGTGAAAGTGTTTAATATTTTTGTACATGTTGTATCCATAAACAGTCTGTTAACATTGTAGAAAAAAAATAAATAAATAAAAGAGTACTGAGACTTTAAAGATCCAACACAATTTAACATTGTGTTGGATTATGGGAGAACAGTTTAAAATAATAACCAGTTAGTCAAATAAAGTGTTGTTTCGTATTATTATTTAATTTGTATGTCATTAAGACAAATTCCTGAAGCGTTTGAATGGACTCCCCCCAATTCCAATGAGGACTCTATTTTCCAAGCTGAACTTGAATGCAGCACAAGCTTTCCCCCCAAAGAGCTGTCCATGGTGCTGAAACCCTGAACCCCCTGAATGTCGCTCCTTTGCCTTTCCCTCGTTACATGTTAAGGTGTTCCGTCTCGTGCCGTCATATTAGAGCACGTGAACATTTGTTTGTCTTCGCGACAGCAGGGTCGAGTGTCTCGTGCTCCGGGCGTCAAAGGGAGGAGGGGCGCGGGAACGTCAAAGAGAACGTGACGTTCTTTTTCTGCCAAAGATCGTTTGTGTTTGACAGATGGAGACAAAAATATTCCTCCATGTTTTTTATTTTTTATTGAACAACAGAATAAATGTTATTGACAACTTGTACAAAAAAAGGAGCTCACAGATTAGAGATAAAGAAAGAAATATTAGTCTCTCCCACATGTCATAAAAATGTAGTGTGAATTTTCAAAAGTCTCTTTTTTTAATCACATTTAGACAATTTCTCATCTTCTTCACATTTAATTTTTTTGTGAAAAATATATTTCAGTAAAAAATAACTGTTATAACTGTAATATAAATCTAAATGTTACATTTAGATCTGAATGCTAAACGTTAAATCTAAATGTTAAAATATAAATTCAAATGCTGAATTAAAGGTGACATATCATGCAAAATTGA
Organism: Notolabrus celidotus; assembly: GCF_009762535.1. Lineage (NCBI taxonomy): Eukaryota > Metazoa > Chordata > Actinopteri > Labriformes > Labridae > Notolabrus > Notolabrus celidotus. The sequence goes on from NC_048294.1 coordinate 1,026,712, forward strand.
CTTTTTAATGGTTCTTTACCTGAAATATGTGTCCCTGGCATGTCTACAAACCCCCCGAGAATGAAAAAAATCCATTCTGCCCCTGTTCTGATTTCTCCACCTTTCTGTAAATGTGTGTGAAACCAGCCGTTTCAGACTTCCGTGTTTTTGTTACGTAACAACAATATCCGGTCTGTCACGGAGTCAGAGCTCGGAGCTTGTTCAGCCCATAGACTGTATAAAATACAACTCAACCCCTCCTCCGTTTTTCATTACCTGCACAAATGTGTGCTAACAAGGAGCTTAGGAGGGAGGCATGCTAGTTGTAGGCTGTCTTAATAAACACAAAGGTCGGTTTGACTCCCCACGTCTGCAGATTTGAAGATCTAGTGGATGATTTTTATTTGTCATGGATAAGTGCTAGCACTAATTAGCATAGCCACATAGCTATATGTTCGTAGCTGTAGCTGTAGCTGTAGCTGTAGCTGTAGCTGTAGCTGTAGCTGTAGCTGTAGCTGTGTACCAAGACACACGTCGACATACTGACAAATAAAACAACAAGAAACACTAAATCTGTGACCAATCCTTCATAAAAGGTCCTGCTGCCTTCCTGGCAGAGGTCGGTTTTACTCCCCACGTCTGCAGATTTGAAGATCTAGTGGATGATTTTTATTTATCATGGATAAGTGCTAGCGCTAGTTAGCATAGCCACATAGCTACACGTTCGTAGCTGTGTACCAAGACACACGTCGACATACTGATAAATAAAACAACAAGAAACACTAAATCTGTGACCAATCCTTCAGAAAGGTCCTGCTACAGGCGCCTCTCCGTCAGGATCAGATTCAGAGGGTTGAAGTAACGCGATCTCTGAGCAGCCGTGTATATTCAGCCAACATGTAAACATTAGATCAACGTGCTGGACAGCCGAGGCACATCCACTTCCTGAGGGGGCGTGGTCAGAGAGAAAACAGAGTGTTCTGATGAGGAATGAAGAAGAGGACTTTTCAGGCAGGCCAAAATCTGATTTCAAAGTGTTTTTTTGAGCATAAACTTTAAAGACATGTTTTGGGGACCTCTTAGACCAATATATGTTGATGAAAAAAGCGTGATATGTCCCCTTTAAAATGTTAAGTATAGATCTGAATGTCAAGTGTTAAATCTAAATGTTAAATAAATGTTCAGTATAAATCTAAGTGTTAAATATAAATCTAAATGTTAAATATAAAGCTAAATGTTAAATATAAATGGTAAATAAAAATCTAAATTGTAATGCTAAATATAGATCTAAATGTCAAATGTTAAATTTAAATGTTAAATTTCAATATAAATGATATATTTAAATATAAATATAAATGTTAAATTTGAATGATAAATATAAGTGTTGAATTTAAAAGTTAAATATAGATCTAAATATTAAATATGAATCCAAATGTTGAATCTAAATGATAAATATAAATGTTAAATGATTAATCTAAATATTGATTGCTAAACCACAAACACTGCTCTTAATGTTAAAAACATGATTTAAAAAAATTCCCACTACATTTTTAGGATCTTTTGGAGCTTAATATGGAGAACTGATCCTGTTATTTTCAGTGTGCACATGGTGCCCCATAGGTTTGCAACTCAAGAGTAAATATTTAGACTGTAAACTCTAAAAAGACAACACAGGACAAACAAGGATGTTCTAGTTATGTAACCTAAAGTACTTCCTTGAGGCCGCTTAAGGAAGTAGTCTAATTTGAATATTTCCTTCCCATGCTCCTGCAGGCTTTAGTACTCTCAGTCCTACTTAAATTAAAGGAGAAACACATGCAGAGAATTTAGCTGCAAAACAAAAAATGTGACTGTATGATACATTCTGGGATATAAATACAATAAAATACTATAAATTCTCAGCATGGCTTAATTTGGGAATGTATTTGTGTATTTAATCATGTCCCTTTCGGGCTTCCGTAATATCTTCCATGTGTTTTTATTTCATTTTGTTAAATTTAGTTTTCCTGTTCTTTATTTTTAAATAATTGTAATAATGTTTTTTTTATTAGTGCTTTTATTTTAGCTATTAAGTATATTATTTATTACATTTCTATTATCAAACTTTGATTATCACACAAAATTGTATTGAAGAATTGTCCATTGAACTATAGGCTACTGAATTTAACTCATCTTATCATTTGAGGATCTTTGTCTCTCTCTCTCTCTCTCTCTCTCTCTCTCTCTCTCTCTCTCTCTCTCTCTCTCTCCTCTCTCTCTCCCCCTCTCTCTCTCTCTCTCTCTCCTCTCTCTCTCTCTCTCTCTCTCTCTCTCTCTCTCTCTCTCTCTCTCCCCTCTCTCTCTCTCTCTCGCTCTCTATCTCTCTCTCTCTCTCTCCCCCTCTCTCTCACTCTCTCTCTCTCTCTCTCACACTCTCTCTCTCTCTCTCTCTCTCTCTCTGACTGAAAATAGATCCAGCTGGGTTTGGTCTGGCAATCATCTCTTACCGATCCCAGCACCAGTTCCACCAAAATAAAGGGACTGTATCGACGCCTCGCGACCGGATATACCGACACTTTGTGGTCTGACTCGGTCCTGTTGACTTCCATCAGTTCACTTTATATTTAAAAATATAAATTTAACGTATAGTTTGGTGGGTTTTTTTTTTAACGCAACCGAAGTGATGTCTGTGGCGGGGTTGAAAAAGCAGTTCCATAAAGCCACCCAGGTAAGAACACACACACACACACCTGAACACACCACATGTAATGCTTTTATTCTGTGAGGAGTTTGTTTTTAAATCGCCTTAAATTCAGCTTTTTGTCCCTTTTAATGACCCGTACGGGAGAATTCGAACATCAGAGGTTGGGATTCGAACGCGTCGAGCATTCGAATCCTAACCTCTGATGTTAGAACGCCAAAACACATTACATCATTTAAAGAGCAGGTCTATATCAGAGTACAGATGAAAGGGTGAAATGTTCACCATGTTATGGTGAGGTGGTGTTATGGTGTAGCTGGTGAGGTGGTGTTATGGTGAGGTGGTGTTATGGTGTGGTTGGTGTGCATACAGGAGCAGGGTATGCCCCCCTCTCTGTGAGGAGGTATTACGTAATAGTGAGTGTGTGATTGGCTGTTGTCACGCGCAACAGGGAATTCCCTCCATTTTTTTTACTTACGTCCAACTTCCCTTCATCATCCTTTCATCCCCCTTTTATCTGTCACAACTCCTCCTTTCCTTCATCCATCCCTTTCTTTCTTTATTGTTCTGTCTTCCAGTCCACCATCTTTCTTTTACCTGTAGTCATCCCTCCGTCATTCCAACTTTTCAAACCATATTCATCCCTTCATCCAGGATTTCTTCCCCTCTTTCTTTTCCATCCTGCACTTCATCTATCATAATCAATCCTCCATTTTCCCTCCCCCTGTGGTCATCCCTCCATCATCCCTTTCTTTATTCATTGTTTTGTCTTTCAGTCCACCATCTTTTTTTTACCTGTAGTCATCTCTCCATCATTCCAACTTTTCAAACTGTATTCATCCCTTCATCCAAGATGTCTTCCCCTCTTTCTTTTCCATCCCTCCATCCTTCTTGTAACATAAACCTCCAGCTTTCTTTTCCTTTATTAATCTCTGTAATTGCCCTACTGTCTCTCCATCATCCTTTCATCCCCATTTTCTGTCATAACCACTCCTCCTTTTCCCTGTGGTCATCCCTCCATCCATCCCTTTCTTTATTAATCGTTCTGTCTTTCAGTCCACCATCTTTCTTTTACCTGTAGTCATCTCTCCATCATTCCAACTTTTCAAACCATATTCATCCTTCCATCCAGGATGTCTTCCCCTCTTTCTTTTCCATCCCTCCATCCTTCTTGTAACATAAAACTCCAGCTTTCTTTTCCTTTATTCGTCTCCTTAATTGCCGTACTCTCCCTCCATCATCCTTTCATCTGTCATAACCAGTCCTCCATCTATCCTCCCCCTGTGGTCATCCCTCCATCCATCCAGTGTCCTCATGTCTTCTTCTTTTATCTCCTTTCTTTATTCATCGTTTTGTCTTTCAGTCCACCATCTTTCTTTTCCCTGTAGTCATCCCTCCATCATTCCAACCTTTTCAAACCCTTCTTCTCTTCATCCTTTTTTCTTTCCCCATTCTTCTTCCCCCCCTTAACCTCTTCTACCTCTCTTTCCCATCCCTCCATCCTTCTTGTAACATACACCTCCAGCTTTCTTTTCCTTCAATAATCTGCCTTGCTATCCCTCCATCATCCCTCCATCTTTGTCTTCATGGTGCCTCCAGCTAATTATTTGTATCAACTCCTTACCATGTCATCTTCTTTTCTTCATCCCTCTATCATTTTAACCCCCTCTTCCTCTTGTCTACACTTCATCCGTCCTCCCTCGGGGATTTGTTCGAATCCCGTCTGCTCTGACTTCACCGAGTCGATGTGACTCTGAGAATGAAACCAGATGAACAGAACGAGGCGGGGGGGAATCTGTTCCCCTCGTGTCTGTCTTTGATCCCCCACGCTGTCATCAGGACAGATTCTTGCACATTTGTTGCGTATGTTGGAGGAAGCGCTGCTGATGGAGAGGAGATGATGTTTATTGATCCCTGAGGGGGAAACTGGGTCACTGCAGCAGAACAGAGCAGGAAATACAAGTCCAACAGAGACGGGGCGTCCTGGAGGCTCAGACTCAGATTTTACCTTATAAAGATAATCAAACACGATCCATCAGAAGAGACGTGACAGGCTGCTCCAGAAGACCTGATCAGGGTTAGGGATTCAGGTTTAACTCGTGTGAGACCGGCAGGAAGTTGAAAAGTTGTTCAAATGTTAGATGTTCGTAAATGAACTCAACAGAAAGAAGAGCCAAACATTTAATAATCTCTTCATCTAAAGTCCATTTAGAAGTAAACATTACAAACTTCTGATGGTTTCAACTTTTCAATTGTTGTTTTGTGTCGCCGATTAATAAAACATCTAATCTAAACACGTGAAGTGATCGTCAATAACCAAAGCTTTAATGATTCTCTCTTAATCCAAAGTCACCTTAGAAGTAAACATTACAAATGTTGGTAGTTTCAGCTTGACCAGATCAAGGATAACCCAATTTTCTAGTCTTCAAAAGTTATGAGTAGTTTTGGGGGATTTGGTAGTAAAGTAAAACCCTGTTTTTTAAACTCTAATAACTAACGAAGAAGAAACTTTTCAGGAAAAAGAGGCCTTGGACACAAAACAGTCAAATACTAACTACATATCACCACAGCATACGGATATGAGAAACATTCGTACCACGTGTATTTATTTTTAAAGTGTGACTGCTCCCCCCATTCAAATGAATGGAGGAGACAGATTTTTTGACCTATAATGCAGCCAGCCACCAGGGGGCAGACACTCTGCTGAAAGCTTCACCACCAGCTGAGCGAGATGCGCCCCTGAGAGAGACAGAGAGCCTCAGTTGTGGTCTCCTCTGGTCTGGATTTAAAATATAGTCAGAGACCGAGACCTTACATAAGTCTCACCAAGACCGATCTCGAATACTGCGACACTAACAATAGGAGCATCTCCAACTAAAAGCTGTTTCCCAGGAACTGATTGTTGTTTCATGTTGTTGATAAAGGACACATTTCATCTATAAATGAAAAAGGATCGTCTATAGTGGTGCAACGGATCATCGTTGATCCGTACGGATGCCTCTGCACGGTTCGGCACGGACGTGGTCCTCGGATCAGTTGTTGAAAAAAGTTGCGCGTGTTCACGTGATGACCGCATGTTCAATCCACACTCACTCATCAAGTAGTAGGTATTTCCTACTACATCCTGCGTTTGAATTTAGTCTGTAGTATGACTGTTCTGTTCGATCTGTCATGCAGCATGCTGAGCCAGACTTCGCTGGATTTCCGGTTTCGGAAAGCGGAAGTAAACAACGGCGAAGCCGATAAATAAAAAGCTTATTTAGCATCCATTTATGATTTAAAAAGTTAGGAAGTGGTTTATATGTAATTTGATAACTTTCACAGCACCCAAAAACAGATTTCCTCCCGTCAAAAAATGAGGAAAAAGAAAAAGCAGAACGAGCGCTGTGCATTATGGGAAACAGTACGTGAGGCAGACTGGTCCGATGCACACTGAGATATTTTCCCGAATCAGTAGACATCCGGGGAGTTTTGGCTTACTGCAGATTTTGCTCTTGTTCACATACTACTTACTACATACTGAATTTTGGACATATCAGTACGTACTGCTAGTATAGTAGGCGATTTCGGAAACAGCCTTAGAGTCCAATGCTGCGAGTACAATTTTTAACTTTCACTTTCGTTTTTGGAGCAGTTTGCATTTTGGCACTTTGCCAGCTGTAGGACCCTAGAATAAAACGGTGTGTTCAGTTTGCAGCTCAAAGAAAAGTGGACGGTGAAAATCAGCGATTGAAAGAAGAATGGAGTGAAACTTTTGAAGTTCCTCTGCTCCTTCACTTGCCATGCCATGAAATGCAGTGAATGAGGCAGGACTGGGCCCACAGATAGGGTGCTTTGCGCATGCAGTACATTTTGAGTTGAATTTAGTTTTTATTTAATGGGCAAAGTGTGTTACCAAATAAATGGAGGGACAAAGTTATATTTGTCTTGTCTTATTTTTTTTTTTTTTCTTTTTTTTTTTGCTGATCCGAAAAATGATCCGATCCGTGACTCAAAACCGTGATCCGATCCGAACCGTGAGTTTTTTGATCCGTCGCACTCCTAATCGTCTATAACCTACGGTGGCCCTGAAGTGCAAATCACAACGGCAAATCAGAAAACACTTCGACATTATAACCAAACCGGAAAAAGTAGGTACCCTCCAATCAGCGATGAGTCATTTCCCCCGAGGGTACCTACTTCTTCCGGTTTGGTTAATGTCAGTGTTTTCTGATTTGCTGTTGTGATTTGTTCTTCAGGGCAACCGTGATGACCAAATCTTTACTGTCCACCAAACTTTTAGACCAAAAACGTACGACTCTTTCTTGTATCGACGACCATTTCTGTCCCTGATAATAAAACCCTCTTCTGTCCCCGGCTGTAGTTTGAGGCTGACATGTTCGCTGGGTTAGCATAATAAGTTAGCAGATGACTCCAGAGCTACTTCCTTCCACCTCTCTCTCTCTCTATGAAGAGATTCTTCGGATGACGTGCAGATGCAGGAGCAGCGGGTTAATTAAAGAGAAGGATCACATGCCTGATGTGAGGAGAAGGCTGCGTCTCTCTGTCAGCAGTGTGATGGCGAGCGGGTGGGGGTGCGAGGCCTTTAAATAGATCTGTGAATCAACAGCAGACGTTAACGGAAAGAGAGGGGGGCGGCGGGCGGGAGGGCGGCACGAGACGTCAGAGACGGGTAACTCTGGAGACCAGGAGAGAGAGCGAGTCAGTCAGTACGGGGCGTTATCTGTGTTTCCTTTTAATGTGAATCGAAACCTGACCCTGATTCTGCGGACGGACGGCGTTGGCTGTGAGCGAGCTCATCGGTGTGTTTAATTCATGCAGAGCAGACGAAGCAGAGCAGGGACCGGGGGGAAGAGGGTAATCACACATTCTCAAAGAGTAATCACAGGTTGAAGAAAGTAACGCAGAGTGTTTATGAACACACAGCAGGAAGACTCAACCCTCCAAATTACAGGGTGGGAGATGAAGTCGCCCTCTCGGTGTTATTCCACTTCTAAAAACTCAATAATGACTACTTCCTGTCAAAAAATGCTAAAACATTTCCTGAAGTTTGAGGACTGTGAGAAGATGTTGAAGTTTGATTATCTTGAAGCTTTTATTCTGAAAGGACATCCAGCTCTTCCTGTTTGTGCTTTTAGAACTTTTTTGAGCCATACTCATCCCTTCATCCTTCCATGCAGAATATCTTCCCCTCTATCTTTTGCCCATTTTCTTCCTCTATTACCTCTTTTATCTTTCTTTTCCATCCCTCCATCCTTCTTGTAACATAAACCTCCAGCTTTCTTTTCATTTATTAATCTCTGTAATTGACTTACTCTCCCTCCATCATCCTTTCATCTGTCATAACCAGTCCTCCATCTATCCTCCCCCTGTGGTCATCCCTCCATCCATCCAGTGTCCTCATGTCTTCTTCTTTTATCTCCTTTCTTCATTCATCAATTTGTCTTTCAGTCCACCATCTTTCTTTTCCCTCTAGTCATCCCTCCATCATTCCAACTTTTTCAAACCCTTCTTCTCTTCATCCTTTTTTTTCTTTCCCCATTCTTCTTCTCCCTCCCACCATAACCTCTTCTCTCTCTCTTTCCCATCCCTTCATCCTTCTTGTAACATAAACCTCCAGCTTTCTTTTCCTTCAATAATCTGCCGTACTGTCCCTCCATCATCCCTCCATCTTTGTCTTCATGGTGCCTCCAGCTAATTATTTTTATCAACTCCTTACCCAGTCATCTTCTTTTCTTCATCCCAGGGGGAAGTCTTCTAAATTTGTTATTTATCAATCAAATGTTTTGTATTCAGCTTTTCCTTTAAGTCAGCGCGACTGCTTTCCAGTCAGGGTGTGTGCTCTCAGGTGAGCTCTCATTGGCCGTCGGTGGTGAACCATTAAAATATTAAAGCATGAATGCAAACCTCCCGTCCTCCGAGACCTGAATCTAGGACACGGCTCAGCGTGTGGGTCCATGCTTGTTTTCCTCGTGGTTTAAACAGATGGAGGTTGACAGAACTGGAGCTGAGCAAGCGGTGGCAGCGTGAAGCCCGACTGCTAAGTCACTGTGCCCCGTACAAAGATGGCCGCCGCTGCTGCCACCAGTGACAGCAGGGACAGGAAACGGGACACCTCAGTCCACCTGGTTGAATAAAACATGAGGGAGATAAGAAGGGATGGAGAGAGAGAGGGAGGGAGAGAGAGAGAGAGAGAGATCAATGGTCAGAACACGACAGGAAAGGAAAGGAGTAAAGAGGAGGAGGAAAGACGAGAGACTGAATGTGAGATATATCTGAGTTAATACCTCAGTAACTCTTCGCTCTACAGAAGAGAAAAGACAAAACTTTCAAGATCACATGATAGACGACATTCCAACAGAAAAAAAGGAATGTAAAATAAAAGACAAAAACCTTCCAAATCATTGAGCCACAACAATACAAGATGGATAAAACAGTAGCCAACAAACTCGGTTCAGAACTCTACTTTATAATTCACCGTATGAGCCAAAAATACCTTTTTTTTTCTTTCCCTGAAACACATAAAAAAGTGGGATCATCTTATAGAATTTTATATTTATATTAAAGCTGGGGTTGGTCGTCAGATTTAGATCCACTTTTTGTTATACTGGTTAAAATGATCTTTATGTCCTGAAAAGCTGCTCTCTACAGCCGGAGTAAACCTGGGAAAACACCAACCAATCACCATTTTTGGGTCCCAAAATTTTAAACCAATCAGATACCGTCCTGCTGTTCTGCCCGCCTCCTGCAGAGCGTACATTCCCCCAGCGTTCACTCCCCGTCTCCTGCCTCTGCTTCCCCTGACTCTACTGACTGCCCCTCTCGCTCCACCTCGGGCCTGTCCCCTCTGACCCCATGAGGGTCTTTGCTCAGGACTGTAGTCCGGATCAGAGTCTAAAAAGCTCTCACCACGGGGGCTCTGACAAGCAGAAGAATGAATGACTTTTAGTAAGTCCTACAGAAATGTAGATGTACTGTAGCTGAATGAAGAACTTCTCCTCTAGTCTCTCCTGATGCCTTCACTGACTGTCAACACTGTAGGAATTAAGAACATCTACACTGAACAGGTTTAACAAACAGTAGAGCTGTTACAGTATTATATATGTGTTATAACTTTTCTCCTGATATCGTGTCACCATGACAACTGGATAATGCTAGCATGACAGTTGTGAGTGCTAACAGCAGCCATGTTTGTTTGTGTTTTTAACTTTCACTATGAGAATGTTTTGGTGAGGACCGGTTTTGAATCCGTCACGATCATATGGTCGTGAATCAGCGGCGCTCGTACATGTGAGCGGGGGCGTTGTTTTGGAGGAGCTCCGAGGGAGGAGGGGTTGGACGGAGTCCTGAAGACATGCTACATTCAAATTCATGCTAGTTTTCAGAGACTACCAACCCCAGCTTTAAATGCCGATACTTTGTTTAAATTTGTGCACATTCAGGAACTTAAATGATTAACTGTCGTCAACCTCGCTAGCTAGCACCAGATCTGCTTGTCGGTTAAACTTAATATTCAGATTTTTATTATTAAAGGATTCAAATGTTGGTCATTTGTTGTATATCTCCGGTTAATGTCTACTGCCAGGACGATCTGCAGCTCTACTACCTGGATGTAAAGGAGCACAGGTGATGATGTCATCTGGTAGCACGGCGTGGTTTGTCAGTATGTTGGAGATAAAGTCGTATGCAGGCTGTGTCACTTTAAAGTGAGTGTACCTTGATGACTGAGGCCAGCCGTCACTCACGAGTATTGTGCAAATTCTGCCTTAATAAAACTCCACAAGGCCACACGTGTGACGGTTGTGACAGGTACGCCAAACGCCACAGAACAGGGAAGAAATGTTTCAGAATTCAGAACGACACGGGGGAATCAGCGCAGATGAGAAAAGCTGACGGGCATCCGATGATGACGGGCATCACGACTTATTGAATGGAGCAGGCTGCAGTGTTTCAGGCGCTACCTGTTGCCATTGACGAGACAGAGAGAGAGAGAGAGAGAGAGAGAGAGAGAGAGGGGGGGGGAGGGATGAGTGTGAGTTTTACTTTAGGTTATTTTTCCTAATTGTTCAGCCCTAGAAAGAGAATCAAAGAGCCAGAAAGAGGACAAGATGTGGAGGAGAGAGAAGAGAACAAACTGTAAAGAAAACGATGAAATAAAAAGAGGCGTTCAAGTTCTTCTGTAAAATCTGAAATTCTTCCACAGGCAGACGAGGATTTAATTCAGAGGGAGCAACAGATCTCGTCTCTTGTTCTTGTTCTCTGTTGTTTCCTGATCACACACCCCTTTCTGTTAAAGGGAGATGGTGTTGCTATGGATACCACACACGTGTGAAGAGAGAGCAGGCGTGATGCAAACACACACACACACACACACACACACACACACATACGCACGCTGCTCTGGTTGGCTCGCTCAATAATTGATCAGCCTTGAGGGCGCAGCACGTGTCGGGAGCAGCAGTAGTGTGTCCCCTCCTCTGTCCTCCTGCTCTCAGGTGGATTCACCAGATTCCTCTCCCTCTGACCTCTGACCCCTGACCCTCCTGACTGTCAGAGGCTTTTAGTGTTGGTGAATCACGCTCTGATAAATCAATGAGTGACTGTAGTTATGAGGAGGCGGAGACACAGCCGGGCTGAGAGCGATATCATGACACTGAGAGGAATGTTAAAACACAGCAGGATGGTAAACACGCCGAGTCCTGTGTTTGTATCTGAAGATGAACCGACTGAACCGACCCCTCTATGTGGACTGTGTTTACTCCAGATCCTGGATAATAATGGACGTAGTCTCCATGTCGTCACCCGTCTGTTCAAAGCGCTGTTTTGAAGCCGATCGTTGGCGTGAGCCATATTGGAAATGCTGAACTCAACCTAACTTGGTCAGAGCTAGTGTGAGGTAAAGAGGCAGGCCTTTAGCCTTTTCGCTAACAGCTACAGTGTGCACAGTCAATCAAGTCCGGCACGCCCTTATTTGGACAAAAATATATATTCAAGAATAGTGTGCAATAAAAAAATTCACTCCGATTTGAGAAATGAGCTCTTCAGACATAAACTGTTTTTTGAACCAGGCTGTAAACATGTTTATTTCTGCTGTAAAGATCGTCTTCTTTGAATGGGTGTGTATGTGGTTTCCTATGTTTCTGCCAGCCAGCCTCTAGTGGACACTTGAGGGATTGCAGTTTTTAGAACTTCCGCATAGGCTTCATATTTTTTTTTTTTTTTTTTGCCTTTATTTGAAACAACAGCTGGAGAGAGACAGGAAATGTGGGGAGTAGAGAGTGGGGGAAGACATGCAGGAAATGGTAGACCAGCCGGGAATCGAACCGGCGACCCCTGCTACGAGGACTGTAGCCTCTGTACGTGGGGCGCTTAAACTGCTAGGCCACCAGCGCCCGGGCTTCATATTTTTAAGACCGAGAGGGGAAGGGTTCAAACTAGTGCTAGGTGATAATTCGAAAAAGATAATTATCGTGATATAATTTTTCTCAGCATAAATATGACAAATATTCGATACAAATTCAATAATAAGGGGCGCTGGTGGCCTAGCGGTCTAAGCGCCCCACATACAGAGGCTACAGTCCTCGTCGCAGGGGTCCCAGCCGGTCGACCATATCCTGCATGTCTTCCCCCGCTCTCCCCACATTTCCTGTCTCTCCTATAAATTTCCTGGCTGTCCTATAAATAAAGGCAAAAAGGCCCAAAATATATTTTAAAAAAAAAACCCAGCCACTGGAAAGGGGGCGCTAATGTGCCTTAAACTCTAGTTGCCATCCAACATTAGACAGAAGAAGACGGCATTGAACAGCCAATCATGTGACAGGGTGAGAGGTAGGCGGGGCTTAGCTGCATGTAAACACAGCTGATGCTAGCGACAGCGACTCTGAAGAAAACTCAAAACCTAGCAGCTCAAAGCAGAGTCGTTAGCCAAACACTGAGTCGACTCTGCGTTAACTATCAACTCAATACACTTCATTAAATGCACTTTCAGGGGGCGCTGGTGGCCTAGCGGTCTAAGCGCCCCACATACAGAGGCTACAGTCCTTGTCGCAGGGGTCGTCGATTCAATTCCCGGCCAGTGGACCATCTCATTGCATGTCTTCCCCCCGCTCTCTACTCCCCACATTTCCTGTCTCTCTTCAGCTGTCCTATAAATAAAGAGCAAAAAAGGGCCAAAAATATACCTTATATAGGAAGAGCACAGAGACAACTTGTGCTGTGTTAACAACAAGGAAACGAGCTGCTTCGGTCCACCCGGAGTCTGAACTAGTTCCAATTCACCCCTCGGTGACTTCTCAGACATTAGGTATGAGAAACAGAATCTACAGGTGGAATCAGAGTCTGTCAAAACAAGTAAAGGAGAATGTGTTGAGAGGATTTGCACGTACTGAAGGGAATATTGGCGCTAAGTGCCAGCCTTTCAAAATAAAAGCACAGATTGGTAGGGAAATAAGAGGTGTGCAGTTATTTTCCTCTATCTGCCGTGTTTTTCTTCTTCTACTGTTTTAGTGAACACAATGCTGCATTCTAATGTTTCACCATCAATCTTCATCCCTCCTACACTCTTCTCTCTCTCTCTCTCTCCGTCTCTGTTTCTCCTCTGAACTTCCCACATCACCTCCTCCTTCTGTATCAGTGTGTGCGTCTTAGCCGGGAGTTTTTTTTTTATATTGCCTCATCAATCCTGAGCCGGAGCCGGAGCCGGAGCCCCCTGCAGGGAAGACCGCTCTCATGTTCAGAAGGAGACTCATAATGTGGTTGAGTCAGAGCGGAGAGCGGCGGAGGGCGGATTGGTCTTTTATAACCGGTGGTGAATATCGCTTGGCGAGGTTTCAGAATTGACATTTTCACACGTAGTAAAAATGGAAAAAATAAAGAGTTAACATTTTAAAAACAACCGTACGAGTACACAGCTTCTTATCTCTGATGAAACGCTTCAGCTCAGATCGGTTGTCTTCATCAGCTTGACAGGAACACACACACACACACACACACACACACACACACACACACACACACACACACACACACACACACACACACACACACACACACACACACACACACACACACACACACACACACACACAGGCTGAGAGTCGTGTCGGGAGTCGTGACTCTGTGCTGATGAACAGAGCAGGGTCTGGAGCATCCTCTGTGATATGATATGAATACAAATCAACAGAGAAGCTCGTCCAGTACGACTCTCACTTCCAGGTTTTTCTGCACCTGATCCTCCTTTCTCCATCTCTCCATCTCTTCATCTCTCTGTCTCTCTAGTAACCCAGTTTCTGGATGTGTGTGAATGTGTGTTACAGTGGTAGTGCCCCTTGTTACATAACTTTACATCGTACCATCTCACGCACACTTGATGTGACTAAAAGCCACTTCAGGCTGGTACAGGACGGTAGAACAGGGCTCTTGTTTTTCCTCTTGTCTCCTGTTTTTGTCTCTTTTCCACTCTCGGCATCGATCCGGAGTGGTTGAACACATAAACAGGAGTAGTTCCTCATCCGGTATGGACAAGGTATTGACCAGGAATTGATTTTTGCATTAATGGTAACTCCCAGAGGAGCATCTCAAGGGCTTAAAACAAATGAAAACACCACTCAATCTGCTCACCGGCCTGTGGCTGTGGAGAAATGTGACTTCACTATGTCCATCAGAAGGACTCGGACACTAAACTGTGAAGGCCTTCGAGCATGTTCCAAATACAAGTGACATAAGAGACTAACAGACGCTGAGGGGTATCTTTGACGGACCTTAAAGAGCTCTTTAAAACAACCTAAAGGTACATTGAAACCAATGCTAAGGGATACTTACTGCAAGCTTTGAAAAGCACAGAAACAGGGATCAAAGTGTACCTTTAGATATACCATGAAGGGTACCTAAACACACCAGCAAGGGGCTAAAGTGTGACTTAACACAGACCTTAGAGTAAATGCAAACAGGGCTTTAAGTGTACCTTGAAACAGACGAGTAAGGGAACCAAAAGCAGATGTTTAACAGATTTAGAGGGGTACCTGAGAACGGTGAAATGTACCTGAGAATGACTTTCTTCTTCAGCCTTGACTACACCGTATTGGCCAATGCGGTCATGAGCACTACTTGCTTGTCCACAATTCTTTGTGATGCTCCCCCTTTAGGCAGTGTGATTTCTATGCTGGTCAGACCGTCTTTTCCGGTCCCTCTAGGTTTTGTGCTTGCTTGTCTACAGGGAACTACAGGTACATCAAAGTGATATGAAAGGTACTCAAAACAGCCTCTTGAGGTACCTTGAATAAGAGGATTAATTGTACAGGCCTGTAAGGGTACCTCACAATAGAGGCCAGAGTATATATTGAAACAGGTATTCTTTGGCTTCAAACAGACCGTCAACTGGTTGTTGAAAGCAGGTGTTCAATCTTCCATGAGAAAGGACACTGAAGGTTCTCTTAAAAGAGGCTCAAGGCTGTTTTTAAATATCAGGTTAAAGGTTCCTCAGCAAAGACGCCGACAAGTTCTTAGAAAGATGGTCAGTGCCTTGAAACAGAAGCCAAAGGGTTCCTCAAAACAGATCCTTTAAGTTCCAGTGGAGCAGAAAACTGGACCACAAGTGTAAGAGCTCTTTTCATGATTACTTGTAATGCTTGTTCGATCTGGTCTGCACAGGAAGTTAACATATAAATGTAGTGACGGCCATTAAGGGAAAGGTGACCGACAGTCCTTTGACAGGGATAGTCTTGCCTCCCCTCCTCTTCTTCTTCTTCCTCTGCTGTAGTTGTTGTTGTTAATAATGCACGAGTGTTGCTGAGGTGTTGCTGTTGAGCTGCTGCACTGCAGCTGGTCAGATTCTCACCATGGCCTCCAGAGAATTACAATGCATCTGCAGAGCTCTGAAACCTGCAGGAATTAAAATGCAACACATGACTGCAGGGAACTATACACATCCTCTGCCTCTGTTTTCTTCTTCTACTGTTTTTTTCCCCTTCTTTTCTTTCCACCTCCTGTTTTTCTAACTTCTGGTACTCACTTCAGTCCCAGGCCCCTCACCTCCCCGTCTTCTTCTTCTTTCTTCCTCCTCTCCGTCTATTCTCTCAGAAACTCCAGATCCGATTTCTCCGGTCCCGTCTGGCTCCGAGTTTCCTTCAGATCAGTCATGTTTGTTTGATCCGCTCAGAGGCAGCGGAGATTTAGATCAAACCCTAAAGAGGTTTTAATCAGATGTTGTCAGCTACGACTCCACAGACTCGCTGTCTTTCAGAACGAACATGTGGACGTTTCTGGAAACGAGACACTTTTGTCGTTAAGATTTTATGACTCTTTTTGTTTCCCGACATGTCGCCAATAGACCCCTTTACTGTTTGGAAGTACTGCAGAGTACAATAGTTTGCCAAGCTATGTAAGGGAGTTAAACATCAAAACCGTAATTGTTACCCAAACAAACTCACTTTGAAGAACAGGGAACAAGTTCCAGCCCCGTGTGACATCAGTGCATGGATTAGACACCAGCAAGTGGACACATTTAGCTGACGCACATCTTTAGTGAAGAAACCAGCATGGACACTCTTCTCCATCATTCACATCTCCTTCATCATTGCCCTCTTCATCGTCTTCCTCTATTTCATCCCTGTTGTTGTTTTTCTTTCATTAACTTCTTTGATGTCACAATCTTCTTCATCATCATCGTTTTATTTGTTGCCATCCTCATTTTTAGGGTCTGAGCAGTGACACGCAGTGGTGGCGAAGGCCCTATTGAAACCCTACTGATTAAGGCCCTATTGAAACCCTACTGATTCTTATTAGGGACCGAGCACTGACCCGCAGTGGTGGCGAAGGCCCTATTGAAACCCTACTGATTAAGGCCCTATTGAAACCCTTCTGATTCTTATTAGGGCCTGAGCACTGACCCGCAGTGGTGGCGAAGGCCCTCTTGAAACCTGAGGAGTTCCTTTTATTATTCTAGGAGATCCCATTTTTAAAGAGCCTTCAGCATGCATGGAAGCGCGCAAAATTTTGCACACTCATCAGGCCTGGTGAAAAATTTGAGATTATTTGGGTCTTGCAAAAAAAATCTCAAAAATGTGCTCAGTAACGCCACCTAGAATTTTCAAAAACCCCTCCCCCATAGAGTTTATTTTGAGCTACATGCATGGAAATTAATACGCATATTCATGGCATCAGGACACAAAAAAGCCTCTTACACCCATATACGTAGCTCAACAGGAAGAGCGCCACCTAGCTTTGAATATAAATAATGGCACCCAAATAAGGGTGCATACTTTTGAGAACTCCTCCTAGGGGTTTTCTCTAATTCAGTCCAAACAAGGCTCATTCTATAGCAGACACATTTGCAATTCAAAGTCATTAAAGGTATTCTGTTCAGACTAAAATTGTGGGCGTGGCAGACTGTCAAGTTTGGAGGTTTTTTTGGCAATCTGCCAAAAACTTGGAACATTTGCACCACCCAAGGGACACAGGCAGTATACTCTCAGATCTTGCTTTTACATCATGTGGTGGCAAATATCAGGTGGTGGTTTACATGTGGTGGTGGCTCACATAGGCGTTTTTTGCAGTTGTGCAAGGGCCCGTTCATCGCCGCTTGCAGCTTTAATTTTCTTTGCCGTTGTCCTCGTCATCCTCATCGCTGTCCTCTTGTTCTCCATCACTCACTCTATCTTCTTTATCCTCTTCCTCATCTTTTGCTTCATCCATGTTGTTGTTTTTTCTGTCATTAACTTGTTCGTTGTCTTCTTCATCATTGTCGTTTTATTTGTTGTCTTCCTCATTGCTGTTATCTTCTTTGTCATTCATCGTCCTTTCTCCTCACAGTCTTCATCCTCTTACGAGTCGTCCATCTTCTTCTTCGTTGTCTTCTTTCCTTCATAGTCTACGTCATCTTCTTCATCTTTATCGTCTTTTCCTTCATAACTTTTTATGGTCTTCTTTTTCATTGTCATTCACTTCTGCTGTCTTCGTCTTTCTCTTTTGTCTCCTTACTTTATATTCTCTACTTTCTTTCTTTAATAATCTGTATCCTTATCTTTTGTCTATCCTTACTTCCCCCATCTTCATTCTGCTGTCTTCCTCTCCTCTCATCGTCTACATTTTCCATCTCCTTCTCTTTTTGAGTCTCTGTCTCCGTAGACGTACTTGACTCCTGATTCATGCTGCTCTTCTGTTCCTGCCATCAAACAGAAACAAACTGTCTCTCTTCCCTCTGTCTCGTGTCTTCCTCTCTCTCTCTGAGTTACAGCAGGACTTAATCTGTCGTTCTTTCTCTCCGTCAGGTAATTAAACGTAACTCCCGGCTGTATTTAAGAGCAGAGAGAAGTAGCTGTTTGAGTTTCTAGTCGTGCTTCAGTGTCAGTGGAAGCTTGCATAATTTCCCTGAGTGTTCACCAGCGCTCTGCATCTGATGATATAACCGTCCCTGCTGCTAAATGGACCGTGTGGAGAAACCTGCAAGATCCAAAACAAAAATCTGACACCCTCTGTTACCAAACCATCTCAGTCTGAGAGGCAGGGAGGGTTTATTGGAGAATCTGAACATCTTCTTTAGTGAAATCAGCCTCACACAGAAAACAAGAACAGCCTCACCCCCTCACCTCCTCACCTCCTCACCCCCTCACCTCCTCACCTCCTCACCTCCTCACCCCCTCACCTCCTCACCCCCTCACCTCCTCACCTCCTCACCCCCTCACCTCCTCACCTCCTCACCTCCTCACCCCCTCACCTCCTCACCCCCTCACCTCCTCACCTCCTCACCCCCTCACCTCCTCATCTCCTCAGCCCCTCACCCCCTCACCTCCTCACCCCCTCACCTCCTCACCTCCTCACCCCCTCACCTCCTCACCTCCTCACCTCCTCACCCCCTCACCTCCTCACCTCCTCACCTCCTCACCCCCTCACCTCCTCACCCCCTCACCTCCTCACCTCCTCACCCCCTCACTTCCTCACCTCCTCACCTCCCTCCTGCTGTGTAATAACTCAGTCAGGAGAGTCCACTTTTTACTGCAACAAAAACAACCTGCTTTCTGTTTTCAAAATAAAACACCACCATATGTTCAGCTTTGTGTACCATAATGAAGTGTGAAAGCTGTTAAAACTACAGCCCACTGAAAATGTGGGGACCGATAAAAACAGCAGTTATAGAAGATAAACGCTCAGATTATCATTTCATCGGCGTAGAGTTGAGTCAGCCTCACCCAACAGACTGTTTAACATTATCTACCAGGAAGAAAAAGTAAAACACTTAAAGTAAATATTTAAAGATACCCTGACAGACGTTGAAGAGAATATTGCTCAAGGTTGTCCTCAAACAAACCGCTTCAGGGTACCTCAAAACAGCAGAAAGGGGTACCCTAAAGGTGGTGTGTCATATTAAGCAGCATTTACTGAGGAGACTTTGAAGCAATAAAAAATTATATTATTATTATCATCATTTTCATTTAATATTGTGACTGCTAATATTATTATTATAATGTATTATTAGTATCATTATTATTTTTACTATTATTATTTTGTTATTAGTATCAATATTGCTTATTATTATCATTATCATTTAAGATTGTTAGTGTAATATTGTTATTATCATTATGTATTATTATCATTATTATTGATACTATTATATTAATTTGTATTTTTATTAACAGTAAAAATAACAACATAAATAATAATAACAGTAACAATAACAATAATATGTGATAATAATCATAATAATAGCATTTATTATTATGATTATTATTATTATTATAAATGTTTGAATTGTTATTATTGATGCTAGGTGTACCTTGATATGGAAGCTAAATTTGACCTATAATTGAAGCTAAAGAGAACTTTAATATTGACACTGATGGGTAACTTGAAGTCAATGATATGAGGTACCTTGATTTGGAGGCTTAAGGGTTCCTATGTATGTTAAATTTAATGCTAAAGGGTACCTTAAGACTGAAGCCCTGATACGGCTCCTTAATTTGATCTGAAATGTAACAGCTGGTTCTTTGATTCAGTCACTTCAGGGTTTGTTGTTATCAATGATAAGTGGAACCTTCACTTGGGAGTTTGAGGGTGTTTCAAAACTGATGGTAAGAGTTGAGTGTACTTTTAATAAAGAAGCTTAAGGGATCTCAAAGCTGGTCCCAAAAGGTACCCTGATACAGATGTGTAAGTTTCAAATGAGCATTGTGAACCTTTGATTGAGGGTTTATTGCAACTAAACTCTACCTCTGAGGACATTTCCTGCAGCAGAACTCTATTATCAAACAGTTTGAGCTTCAGACATATTTTCAGATGAATAGTCTGAGCCGACCATCAATCCCGCCTTTAATCCAGCGCCGGTCCAAGATGGCGTCTGAGTGTTTTGGCAGCCTTTCAGACTGATAGATGAACCCACTCCGGCTGCCAAGCTCTCTCCTCCCCGGCTCTTATTTCACCCCGATCGGCTAATTCTCCTCCACACCAGATTAATGTCGACCCGAGAGGAGGGATATCTCCTCCGTCTTACTGTCAGGACACCGCGACCTCTGACCTTTTGCCTCCTCTCGCTGTCAGCCTTGTGTCAGGACAGGAGCAGTGTGGTTTAGCTTATTGTACTGAGAGTGACTCAGCAGGGCCTGAGTCTCAGAGAGTTGGAGGATTGAGATGCAGAGATGGAGGAGGTCGGAGGAAAGATGGCTGACAGTGTGGGAGTCGTAGAAACAAAAGAAAGAAAGTGGTAACAGGCAACTGTGGAGGAGGAGGAGGAGGAGAGAGAGAGAGAGATGGAGAACAGATGGGTTTCTTAATGCTTCAGTGCTCTAAGAGGTGGTTGGTGCTACTTTATGTGTGTTGAGGCGGGTAGGGTGGTGTGAAGTGACGTACCCTGCCAGCACCCATGGGCCTCCTTTAGTTTGTTTCTGGGATTACTTCCACAAGAGTTAGAAATTAATGCTGTGAAACCTTATGTTGAAATCATCTTTTGATTCAGTGACTCGAACCTCACTATCTCTGATGTGTTCGGCTAATCAGCTCCAGAACTTGAGTGTTTGTGTCCTGCAGAACCTGCCCTGAAATGATCACGATTTCAAGTTTTCTTCAGTTTCAAACTGATGCAGAAATATTTATCTTGACATCCATAACTTATCTTCAATCAGAAGCCACTAAGAGCTAATCCGGCTAACCTTTACGGACAAATTCCATCAGATCCGCCTTCGATCCATCACAGCACCAGATCTGATAGGTTTCTATTCTAGTCAATGTGTTAACTTCCACTGGATCCGCTCCGTTGCGTTCCGGCTGCATCTCTGATCCGGCAGGTCGGAGTCCTCCGGATCAGATACACAAGACTTCTATTTGTGCCGGATGCCGGAGCACGACGCATCAATCTCAACAGAGCAGATGGAGCGGGACAGGAAGTCAGGTTTCACCAAAACAAAATGAAAACATCCGGTTAATTTTCAGAATAAAACACTCTGTGTTATCACCAGATCGTATTTCACTTAACTACAACAACAAACCAAAGTCATGATGAGCGGAGCCAGGCCTGGAGTCAACAGGTCAGAGGTTTTCAGAGGACCAGAAAGACAACATGGATGAGGAGAGGAGGAGGAGGAGGATCCTTGATTCAGTGATTACCGCGGGTAAACCTCGGTCACATGACTCCAGCTGTCTGGCGGTCCTGCTCCGTGCTCAGCTTTCAGAACGCCGCACGGAGCAGGACCTCCGGACAGCTGGAGTCCTGCTCCGTGCGGCGTTCTGAAAGCTGAGCACGGAGCTGGACTACAGCGGATCGGACATGGAGATGGACTGGACATGGATCTGGTGGAAGTCCCTCGTTAGTCAACAAATGTAGCTCTGGTTGTTAGCTAGGCTAGCTTAACTTCATGGTGAAACGATGAAGCTGTACTTCCTCACACGTCTTCATCAAACTGACAAACCATGCAAACATGAAGGTTAACAAGCATGTGTTTATGTAACAGCGTACACACCTGAGCTCCTACACTATATATATAAATGTGTGTGTGTGTGTGTGTGTGTGTGTGTGTGTGTGAGAGAGAGAGGACGTGCTTTGATTGAAGCTGTTCTGTTGAAGTAAAATAAAGAGAGAGAGAGACAGATGGGAGAGAGTGGAGAGTGGAAAAAAAGGTGTAATGTAAAATATAACAACAAAACAAAAGCGCAGCGTGAGCGAGAAGGACGGACAGATGAGGAGGATGCAGTTGCCATGGAGACAAGGATCCGGCTGGGCCCCTTCTCGTGTTTCCAGGAACCACACACACACACACACACACACACACACACACACAGGAGCGTGTCTGTAAGGAACACTCAGTCTGGGAGCAGAGAGGTGTACCGGCACTCTGTTACATAACGCCCCGTCTCTCTGTACAGTAACCGTCTCCTGTTTCTGCCCCGCCGTGTCCCTGTGATGAGTGTGACATCACGGCGTTTCTGTCAGGTCTCAGTGTGAACATGAAGACGTGAGGCGTGGTGAAGAGCGAGGGGCGTGAAAACAGAAGGGCGTTAATTTAAAGAGACCCTTTAAGAGCCTCGGACCTCCTGAAGGATTTATTAATGTTCAGATTGATCCGGTTTTACAGCCGGAGACGACCTGGACAACAGATTTAATTTTCTTTGGGGTCAGACGTTTTTTTGTTTTAGTAATTCTGACTTTATTAGAATTCTAATTCAAAAAATGCCAAAAATCCTGCAAAGATTTTAAAATAAGACAAAATGGAATTCTAACTTTATCATAACTTTGAGGAAAAAATAATAATAATTGTGACTTTGATTTAGACATTCCAAGGAATTTTTATTTTTTACTTTTTTATTTAACATTTCTTGCAAATGTACAAATGTAAGAAAAAAAAAAATACCAAATATGGTTACATTCTGTATAGAAATGCTGAAGGAAACAGCTGCTATGACAATAATTAATTAATCATTTTATATTATTGAATTGAATGACAGTGTCTTAAAGTGCAGGTAATTAGGTCTGGATTTAATATAATATAAATAAGATGGACAATGAATCAAAAAATACAAGGGCATATCAGTTTTCAGTTTATAATTGATGGGTAAAGTTTCTTCAAAATAACATTAACTGTTTGTGCTATTTTTTCAATTCCAAGGAAACATAAATTCTGATTTTTTCACAGAATTCTGAAAAAAGGAATTCAGATTCACGAAGAAGAAATAATTGAATTCTGAGGTGCAGATCAGAATTTAAGGGGGGAAAAAGACATTAAGAATTCTGACTGATAATTCAAATAAATAAAGATATTACTTTAATTTAAGAATTCTGACTGATAAAAAATTGCTGAATTTAAAAAAACAAAACAAAAATCTTCATCCTGACTTTGATCCTGGGATTTTAAGACAAATTCTGAATTTTTGACTTTTGTCTTATAATTCTGTGCAAAAGTGTGAGTTACTTTTATTATAGGATTCTGAGAAAACCGCTGAACTTGAAAAAAAACAATTTTCTTTTTTTGTTTCTGAAAATCAAATTTTTTTACATTTGTCTCAAAATTCTGTACAAAAAATATCAGTACTGAAAAAAAGTAAAATTCTGTCTTTGATTTAGGAATTCTAAGAAAAATAACATTTTCATTTTTAGGCCAGAATGAATTAAGACTTCTTGAGAGAAGATTGAAAATTCAGACTTTATCAGAATTCAAATAAATAAAGAGATTCATTATGAATGAATTTTGACAAGAATCTGAATATGACTAGTAAAAAAATTATTCTGACTTTGATCCCAGGATTTTAAGAAAAAATCTGAAATTTGACTTGTCGAAAAATGTTGGAAAAAAAGTGAAATTTTGATTTCAGAATTCTTAGAAAAAGAGAATTTGACTTGAAGCATTTAATTCTGTAAGAAAAAAAAAAACGGGGCAGAAATCCTGAAAAAAAAGAATGTTGTTTTTCTGTGAGTCGACATAATGAAGCAAGATCTGTCTGAAAGTGTTGACCAATCACAAATCAGTATATCAATACATCTCTGCAGATATCAGTGGCACAAAGTTGGATCCTTGCATCACTGTTACCAACAATACAACTCTTCATAAATGACAGTTATTACTTTTATTACTTTTAATTACTGTTTATATTTTTAATATTATTCCATTAAGTTATTTTATTTATTCAGCTCAGTATTTACGTCTCACTCTGCAGCTCTCTTTCCTGTTCTGAGTCACCCAGCTGTATATTCTGTACGGGAACATGCTGTGACTCTGCGGTTATATGTATATATAAGTGTGTGTGTGTGTGTGTGTGTGTGTGTGTGTGTAGCCCTGTAATGAGTGGGTTTCTGATGTGAGTCACGATTGTGGTGAACCCCGCTCCGCTCGTCTCTCCGCCTCCCTGCAACCTGACTGATTAGAAAGCGCGAGGTGTCACTCTGCAGCATGTCCTGCGGTCACAGAGACAAAGACGATCACTCACCATTTATTTCTCATGATGCAGAGGATGTTCGCTCTGAGGTTTAAAAGGAGTAATTACTGTCTCATCTACAAACTGACCTTTTAAAAATAAGGGAACAAAGCAGGCGGTTAAGAAAACATACGTGGGTTGTTGTTGTTATCTGGCCTCAGACCACATCTTCATGGAGTGACTCCTTTGGTTTAACACTTTGAATCTGCTACAGACCCTCTGTGAAGTCTTTGTTTGAAGCACTTTATGTTCAAAAGAAAGATTTCCTCATGAAACTGTGATTTAAATTGATACATGATGAGAATATAACATTATATCAGCAACTGAGGCCTCCAACACAGCTTCCATCGGATGCACAGAATCCCCCATTCTCCCTCTGTAGCACTGCAGCAGTCTTATTTATTATGTATGCAGAATAAAAAGGAGCACAATGCAAAATCAGCAGAAATCAGGCGCCTTAATTTTCATTACAAGTGAAATAATTCATTAACAACAACAAAGGGAAAAGTTCGATCGGTGTGAACACAAAGACCCGAGAACCGTTTAAAGGATCGCTTTAAAAACTCGATCACACTTGAGTGTCGCTCCCTGAGGAGGCTGTCTGAGGATTCAAGCAGCTCTTTGGTTCCTTCAGAAGCCTGCAGGGTGTCACTGACTCCCTGTAATATGCTTTTACAGACTTGAACATGAATACTGAGGAATCAAAGGTTTAAAGTTTAGACCAAACAGCCTCTGTTTTCAGTGCCATCTGTCATGTACTGCAGGATCTACACAGCTGATATTATAACTTCTCTTCACCTGCCCTCTCTACTTCCTTTTCCACCTTGTCAAATAGCAGAAATCAGTTTTCTCTACATTGGGGCGTTGAGAGCAGTCGTGTCTTCGTGTAATTTAGGTTTGAGGTGTTAGCGCCGTTAAGGGCAGTACACTCTAACTCTCTTTGTTTCTCTCTTTGTGTTTCCTGCTACAGAAAGTCAGTGAGAAGGTCGGAGGGGCGGAAGGAACCAAACTAGACGATGACTTCAAAGAAATGGAAAAGGTAAATCTTTCAGCTTTTTTGGGGGGGTCGTTCTGCTGAAGTAATCCAGACTGAAGCTATAGAAGCTTAGTCATGTACTAAAGCATCCGATGTGTTTTGTTAAATCCCAGGAATGACTTGGCTGACGCGTTGTACTGTTATATGTTTGTCAATACAATACCGTTTACTGTAGTTGTTTAAATAACAATTCTTAGGCGTAAACTCTGGTTTGCAGCACAATACAATCCATTTATTTGCATCACCGTACAAAGTGTTAAACAGCATCCACAAGTTTCTCATTCACTGCACAAACAAACAAATCAGACACGGTTCTCCATGCCGCCTGCCGACTCAGCGTCACAGCGTGACAACAGTCAAAAACCATCTGCCCTTCCGGGTCAAGACACACATCTGATACCTAGGCAGTGACGCACCTATATACTTTGCATGTATGAGGTCCCGGGTTCAATCCCCATGAGGTTTCCTCGGCAGTAGCTCAGTCCATAGGGACTTGGCTTGGGAACCGAAGGGGCGCTGGTTCGAGTCCCAGTATGGAAGAAGTTTGGCAAGTGGACTGGTGGCTGGAGAGGTGCTAGTTCACTTGCCTGGGCACTGCTGAGGTGCCCTTGAGCAAGGTACCGAACTGCTCGGTTGATGGCAGCATCCTCCCTCTGACATTTCTCCCAAAGTGCATGTCCACTGCATGTGTGTGTGCATGATTGTATATATATATATCAAAAAACTGTGTGTAGAAAAATAACACGAGTGAAAAAACTGAATTTCCCCCCTGGGGATTAATAAAGTACGTTTCTTTCTTTCTTCTTAAGTTTTAAGTTGGTTAATGTTCCGTATCTGTCATTGTCTTGATGTGTTTCCTCCTGTAGAAAGTTGACATCACCAGCAGAGCGGTGCTGGACATCATGACCAAAACCACAGAGTACCTACAACCTAACCCAGGTACCAACACACATTCACACTGCATGCAGCCGCCAGTATATGAAACCTTACACCTCATGAACTACATCTAATGTTACCTCGACCCCCCCCCCCCTGCAGCATCCAGAGCCAAACTGAGTATGATCAACACCATGTCAAAGATCCGCGGACAGGAAAAGGGACCTGGTTACCCCCAGGCAGAGAGCGTCCTTGGGGATGCCATGTTGAAGTTTGGACGGGAGTTAGGGGAGGAGTCCTGCTTTGGTGAGTGTGAATGGTCACTTATTTGAGGTTTAGGTAGCTCAACATTAGGAGAAAGACTTGTTCTGGTGGATAAGTTATCACGTCCTGTCCTTCCAGGTTTGGCGCTGATCGATGCCAGTGAATCCATGAAGGAGCTCGGAGAGGTCAAAGACGCTCTGGACATGGAGGTCAAACAGAACTTCATCGACCCGCTGCAGAACCTCCACGACAAAGACCTCAAAGAGATACAGGTGAGCATGACACCCTGTTATTGGCTTACTTTTAAAAGATCACAGTCTTCAATGCACTGATTGCTGGTTCAACTACAGCTCATAACCCTTTGGTCTACACCATTCCCCACTTCTTTTTTTTCCCCTCCTCTGCAGCACCATTTGAAGAAGATGGAGGGCCGCCGTCTGGACTTTGACTACAAGAAGAAGCGCCAAGGGAAAGTCCAGGACGATGAGATCAAACAGGCGCTGGAGAAGTTCGACGAGAGCAAAGAGATCGCAGAGCAGAGCATGTTTAACCTGCTGGAGAGTGATGTAAGGACAGTCCCGTCTAAACTGTTGACTATGTTTGGACTGTTGGTTGGAAAACAATCATTGCACTTACTTGCAGCTGAAAACGAGTCTAATATCCTTGTAGATCTTAAAGCAACCCCAATCACGAGCTGCAATCTGAGTGTTGCCACCACAGGGAACTCCTTCTTGTTTGCTTCCCTTTAGCACCAAACAACCATGACTGACAAGCTAACCAAGGTCAAGCTAACCCTGTCAGTGCCATGAATGTTCTGTATAAGGGGAACCGTATTAAGGAGCATGTGTATGCTTTGTCATCTCTTCCTTTGGACGGACTGGTAACTGAGTTTGGTCATGGACACGCTCCATGTCGCTTCATATCTTTAAGTTTAGCCCTTAAGTTTGGGCTTAACCAACGCACAAGGCTATGTCGATTCGGCGTCTCCCTGCCAGACATTCATCTCCCTTGCTGCACTGACCTTGTTTGCACCCCAAAGGTCTGATTATCAAATATTTACCATGTCTGTTGTTGATGTTGACATGGCTCCTCTGTTGCCATAGCTGCACAAACAGCTCTCGGCGGGATCCCAGTATATTCAAAACCGCAGTGGAAAAAACAAAGGGCAGTGACACTGTGCCGTGCTGTGCCAAGCCAGACCCAGGCCCAGTGGGGTACAGAACAGAGCGTGTGCAGGAAAAAAAAAACTGTGTGTATGTGTGTCTTGCAGATAGAGCAGGTGAGCCAGCTGGCAGCATTGGTTCAAGCACAGTTGGAGTACCACAGCCGCTCTGCAGAAATCCTTCAACAGCTCTCCAGCAAGATGGAAGACAGGTATTGATCCATCTGCCTACCTCTGGTAAAAATAAACCAAGGAATGTGGACTGATTTGGGTTGACAAGCCTTTTTTAAACTGTGTTTGTCCTTCGTTTAGGATAAAAGAAGTGTCCAGTAAACCCAGGAAGGAGTATGCTCCAAAACCCAGAATGACACTGGAGTTGCTGCCTGTCAGCGAGAGCCACAACGGGGGGATACATTCAGCCAAATCACCGGGAAGATCACCAGGTAAAGGGTGGAAGGGAAGCTGGGTTAATGAAAGAGTGCCTATCAGCCTGCTTTGATTATGGCTAAGAGTTATGGATGATTAGGCATGATTTAGGGCAGCATTTCCAATATGGCGACCACCATCGTTGGGCTTCATAACCCCTCTTCAGAAACCAACATGTGACGTCTTCATCCATGTTTTATACAGCCAATGAATAAGACTCCTCTTGTCTCTTTGTCCCACCACAGCCCCCATGGACCAGCCCTGTTGCCGAGCACTCTACGACTTTGAACCAGAGAACGAAGGCGAGCTGGGATTCAAAGAAGGCGACGTCATCACCCTGACCAACCAGATTGACGACAACTGGTACGAAGGCATGATCAACGGCCAGTCGGGCTTCTTCCCCATCAACTACGTGGATATCTTGGTGCCGCTGCCTCATTAGGTACCATCATTGACCTGATCTTTCCCCCCCAACAAATCAAGACATCCCGAAAAATCAGCCTGTATTTGCGTAAACAACAAGCCACGCCCTTCTTCTACTTCTTCTGTGCTTCTGTGCGATTCCGCTTTCACAAAACGGACTGAACCAACTGTGATGGAGACGGACAGGTTGGATAAGATGGAGCAGTCGGGCAGTGATTCCCCCGAGAGGAGGATTTAAGTGTGACAGATTCAGTAGAGAGGGAGAGGGATTGAAAGAGAAGAGGAAGAGATGATGATCTTTTACAGCACAGTGCTCACTCTGTAGTGCTCCACTCAGCCAGCCGGCGCTGGATCCCCATGTGGCTTTCGAAGACTTACGAATAAGGCACGGTGTATATGTACGTGCATGTATGTGTCTGTGTGTTTTGACCTGTTCTTACTCTACTATGATCAAGCCAGCACAAATTCCTGCTCGTCAGTTAAAATGCCTGACAGCTTTTTCTGTGATACCGTCTTCTTATGTTTCTTGCTGTCTTTCTCTCAGAGTACTTCTCTTTTCTACCTTGACTTGCCTTCCTGCGCTCCTCTTCAGCCCTAGATTTCTCAGCACTTTCTAACTTCGGCTAGCACTGCCTTTCAGCATGGCTCCATAATGTATACAGATCTCGAACCCATAATCCAGAGTTACAGAGAGTCATTAGACCCTTCTGTTTTTGGTTTGAGTAGTACTTTTTTAACATACTCTTTTTCTCTGAGTCTGCAGAGACTCTCCACTTACTGGCTGTAAGCATGAACCAGCCCAGTCAAACATTGGAGTGATCAAACACCAGTGAAGTTTCAGAGATGCATCTTTGGAATAAAACAGTAACTGCAATAAGTAGATTTCTCCAGAATGAAGAAGTGCATACTTGTTTGAAACCCATTTATTGTTCAATGGGAGAGTAAGCAGGTTTTTAAAGTCGTGCGGGTCAGGAGACTTGTCCATTACGTCATTGAACATTTCAGGAGAGCCATCTAAAAGAACAGTTTGGGGATGATGTTCCCATGACAGCAGTGATACATTAACACAACCAGCACAGGCCAGGTGTATTGACCAGAGCTTTTTAACAGGTTGGTGTGCATCAAGGGAAACATGCTTGTTTTTTCTCTGCATACTCTGCTAAGTTACCTGATCACAGTGTTTCGTGTGTATTGTGTGGAGTAGATGCTTGTTGATTCGTCTTAATCGTGGCTTTTGCATGAAGACTGCGTGTTTAGTTGTAGTCGTTCTCAAGTTGCCGTTTCAACGTTTCCTTCCTTCAGTTAGTTTCACAAAGGCTGCTTGGTGCGTCCTTCAGGCAACAGAACGTCCTGCATTGGGTCCAAATATACCACGACATCTCCCAAGTTTTCTAGAACCCCGCTAAACATTCCGTAACTCAAATACACTCTAGACTACAGACCGATTCATGGAACCTTCAAGACATATACTGTCTTTTATGTCATTCAGGAACCTTTCAAAGATTCTGGAACCTTTCAAACACTCTGGAACCTTTCAAACATTCTGGAACCTTTTAAACATTCTGGAACCTTTCAAACGTTCTGGAACCTTTCAAACACTCTGGAACCTTTCAAACATTCTGGAACCTTTCAAACGTTCTGGAACCTTTCAAACACTCTGGAACCTTTCTAACATTCTGGAACCTTTCAAACGTTCTGGAACCTTTCAAACGTTCTAGAACCTTTCAAACGTTCTGGAACCCTTCAAACAATCTGGAACCTTTCAAACTATCTGGAACCTTTCAAACGTTCAGGAACCTTTCAAACATTCTAGAACCTTTCAAACATTCTGGAATCATGCCAGCAAGTGTCTTAGTAAAATTGTTACATCCCAGTATTACAAGTTACAAGTTAAATGTTTGTAATCACCTTTGTGTATTTAAATAAAACACCTGTAGGAGAGTTACGAGAGGTATCCAAAGTGTTCCGTATATTTGAAGCTCATGTTGCGTTGATGATATCTGAACGTTAACAACTTATGTGTAGAGCAACCGAGGCACAACCCCAGGATCCAGTCAAGGACCCATCAAAAATCAACTAGCGAAGAGTTAGCTTTGTGTTTATATCTACATACAAGTATTTTCATATAAATAATAGATACTATAAATTGGTCCAATGGGTACCCAGATTTCTAGTTGCACTGTAAACAATGACCAGCATACAAACGAGTAAGTCTTGGCACAAATAGTCTACAACAGTTGCTCTTGAAGCTGGAAGTATTTACCACCGGCCCAAATGGCTCAGTTATCTTCAGGACACTGGCTCCCAAAATTTCAACAGCTGTAACTGTAAGGCCGTGTCCTAACCGTGTGCGACGCAAGCATCAGGGGTGAATCTAACCTGATGACATTGTTCCCTGTTGGAGTTTCCTGACTGCAGCGCTGAGCAACGCAACGCGCTCTGTTTCTAGTTTCATTCCAAAGACATGGACAAGAAGCGGTTCATTCATGAAGTTCAGATGAGGAGTACCTGTACGATACCTCCTCATCTCACCACAAAAACCTTAGAGTCACAGCTGGCTGGAGGGAGATCGCCAAGTGTTGTGCCTTGACTTGTGTCAACACCAGTGGCCGTTTTTTTTTTCTGTTTCTAAAGTGCGTACATGGAAAGGTAGAAAATACTCTTCCATCTTGGGTGTCTCCAGCCGGTCTCCTGCGCACAGCTGAGAGCAGTGTGGTTTGTTTACATGACGTGACAGATGTGTTGCTACGTGACGTGATGCAGTATCGCAGGATGTCCGCGCGCTGTTAGGACACGGTGATACGGGTTAAGGAACTCTGGCGGACTACTCCTCCACAGAATGATCCACAAACAAAAGTTCATTCTGGAATGCCTCGTTAAGTTGAGGAAACTTTTAAACATTCCAGAATCTTGGTTACATTTCAGATGGAATGTTTCTCATTGGTTCTCATATATTTATTTGAATCAGAATATTCTAGAACTTTCAACACGGATGAAGTAACACAGGATTCTTGTACTAGTTCTTCGAGAGACTCATGTTCCAGAGAGGTCTTGTTGGGTTCACAGGGCTTGCGGTCCACGTCGACTCTACAGGTAGTTACATTTTAGAGGAGGTGCACATCAGCTAAGTGCGTAGGCCTCTGCGTAGGTACGGGAGCTATCCAGACCTCTGGTGTAGGCTACGCCGTCGATTCGAGGGGTATAAATCAGCCTTTAAGTGGTCAGTATTGGAGGTAATAGTTAGCCGTACATGTTCCCTTGTCGGTGCATCACTGACATTCTCAAGTGGGTCTTAGTGGGACTTGTTTAACGGCTATAAATGTTACTCCACCAAAGTGTTACCTACCTAAATATGTGTGCACAGCAGTATTCTTTGAGGCAGTATTCGGTAGTCCTCTCCAACATAGACCCTTTAAAGAGGTCTGTAATATTTATCAGAGGTTCTTCATTAATTCAATTAACACTACATCGGTAAAAACAAAGTTCTGAGGTCTTGCCTTTGCTAATAGAGGAACAGATTAAGTCAACTTTTAACATGTGTTGGCTTTAGCTAGCTTCAAGAGCAGTTAGCCTACATTTAGATAAATAATTCCATTTGAGTTGAGGCTAGCAGCGATGGAAATGTTCTGACAGTGTTATTGTTGGGATGTCATTTGAAGGAACATTAACCGAAGAACTTAGCATCGTAATCTGGACTTGAATAGGAATGATTTTTCGGTAGGGTGCTTGCTTTATACCCTCTCCGCTGTACATCCTTCTGTCCGAAAGTCAATCGCCTCAATGAAACTCTACCAGGCTAACATTAAAAAAAATGTAACTACAATTTATTATATAACTTAAACTTAAACACAGAGGGTTTGTTTATAGTAACGTCAGCAAACAGTGGCAGGAATTTGTCCTAGCATGGCTAATGCTAACATGCCGGACGTGGCTAACCAGCTAGCCTTTCGCTTCACATTCCAGTATTTGAGTGCAGTGTGTAGTGGAATACCTACAAATGGTTTTAAATGAGCAGATGCTTTAGTTTTCTGTACTAGATAAGTATTCTGACTTCTTTTACTCAAATTCAATCCAACGCTGCAGCGATTTGTCAAAGTGTTGCTGTTTTACTAACTTGCCTATTAGTGAAAAATTAATCCGGTCCAAGATGCATCATGTGCTTTTTATACTATAAGTCAGGGCCATGACGTGGGTCACAATGTGCAGGTTCTTGCTGAGTTAGTTGACAGTAGTTATAATAAGACAGCGACGTGATATATGATGAGAGTACGTTTTGAGAACTATAACAGTGTTTCAGAGAGATAAAGAAATAGACATTAAAGGTGACATATCATATCATGCAAAATCGACTTTTGAATGGTTCTCTACCTGAAATATATGTCCCTGGCACGTCTACAAAGGAGGCATGCTAGTTGTAGGCTGTCTTAATAAACACAAAGGTCGGTTTGACTCCCCACGTCTGCAGATTTGAAGATCTAGTGGATGATTTGGATTTTTCATGGAAAAGTGCTAGCGCTAGTTAGCATAGCCACATAGCTACATGTTGGTAGCTGTGTACCAAGACACACGTCGACATACTGACAAATAAAACAACAAGAAACACTAAATCTGTGACCAATGGTTCAGAAAGGTCCTGCTGCAGGCGCCTCTCCGTCAGGATCAGATTCTGGATCAGATTCAGAGGGTTGAAGTAACGCGGGTCTGTGAGCAGCCGTGTATATTCAGCCAACATGTAAACATTAGATCAACGTGCTGGACAGCCGAGGCCACACCCACTTCTTGAGGGGGCGTGGTCAGAGAGCTCATTCACACTTAAAGGCACAGACACAGAAAACAGCCTGTTCTGAGCAGGGCTGAAAAAGAGGGGTTTACAGGCAGACCAGAATCTGATTTCAAAGAGTTTTTATGAGAAATAAACTTAAAGACATGTTTTGGGGACCTCTTAGACCAATATATGTTGATGATAAAGAGCAGAATATGTCACCTTTAAGACAACAGCATTTTCAACCAGGTCACACAATATAATGTTCCAACAGTGAATAAACACTGAACAGGCAATAACTGTTGATCATAAAACGGTGTGTTTGATAGAAGGCAGAGATTGCTGTCTAACTGAGACATCACTTCCATTGACCAAAGCACACACACGAAAACTAACTAGCCGCTCCTGCGTCGATCTTTCCTGTAGCTGTTGTAGAAGACGGGGATTGGAAACCGTGTTCTGTGTTTTCTTTCGATCCGCTCTGTCCTTGTTCTGAGTCTGAATCCTGAGTTTCTTGGTCCGCCTGTGGAAAGTCTGTGAGCTGCATGCTACCGAACCGCTTTACGTCTGCTGTTTGGAATAGTAGTGGTTTAAAAAAAAACGAAACAAAACTTCAGAAAAATCTGTCCTGCTGGCTTTTTCTAACACCGCAGTGAGCCTGATACTCTACATTTTCTATTCTTCAGTCACTTGTTGTCGTTATTGTTTTCGTTTGACTCTGTTAGGCTATATTTGTATAGCACTCCTTTATGAACTACAAAGTGCTTTAAGACCTTTTTCTCCATGATATTTATTTTGCACCTTAAACGTCCGAACTCTTTTCGTTGCTCTGTTCTTGTTTTTCTTTTCTTCGTGCTGATTTGCCCTCTATGGCGACATGTATTCTAACCTCAATGAGGGACTTGTACAGTGTTATTCCCCATTTCCCCTTTTCGCCTGTATGAAGGTCAGACCTCGGCCAAGTTTCATTTCACAAGTTGCTCTTCAAACTCCAAACCAGACCAGCAGACTGGAGCTTCAGTTCTCCAGCCTGTTTCCTGAAGCTACAAAGTTCAAGAAGCAGAAATGATCTCATTGATTTTGTGGTTTAATCTTACAACTTCTTTAGGGAATTTAAAGGGCTCATGGTCTAAGTACCAAAATGAGGAAATGCCTTTTAATTATTTCCGGGTGTTCATTCAGGACAAACTGACTTTAACATCACACATCTGACATAAGAAAAACCCCTATTTCCTTTTTTTTTGCTTTCAAAATAAATGCAACAACTTTCACATCTGGGCTTGTATTAGCTTAGCATAAAGAGTGGAAACAGTTAGCCATGGTTTGTGGCTGTAATAACAGTTTGGGGGTGAAAATGCCAAGAAATCAACAACACGCTCTTGTCTGTATGATACATTTTAAGCTAGGCCCAGTGGCTGGTTAGCTTAGCATAGTACATAGACTTGTCCAAAAGTTACAAGATATTGCACCATTGGAAAGAAGAGTATCTGATGTGCTGTGTTGCCAAGAGGAAGATGATAAAATCGATAGCGACCTCATGTTTAAGCAGTTAAACATAGGCAAGGACCAGCAGCTTCCTAGCTTAACTTAGCTTAGCTTAGCTTAACATAAGACTGGAAACAGGGGGAAATAACTGGTTAGGGTGGTTGAAAGGAATAGTGGTTGAAAGGAATAGGTCCACTTTTTGGGAAATACACAAACCTGTTAAGACCTTAGGTAGCAATGCATTGCATAGCGTAGCATAGTAACTGGAACAGGGCAACAGCTAGCTTGCTTGCAATTTGAACTCTTCTTGTTCTTCTTGGTTTGTTTCATCTGTACAACCTAAAAGATAAAAGATACAAATTTGGTTTTAACTTCTTCTTTGAAAATTATTTCATTTTTTTAAAGTGTACTGTGCCTCTGACCTTTTAGGAATATGATTTTTTTAAGCCCTCGCCCACCTAAATTGAACCAAAACAATGAGATAACTTCTGACTTCCTTTGAAGACACAAACTTTGACTTCCTGGACATTTGAACGTGGCCTTCGTCTGACCCTGTCGGTGTGTTACATGATATACTGTATGCCTTTAGGCTGTATGAAATAGCCCCCTTTGCCTATGGACCCTGGTGTCTGCTGGTGAGCTACATGTGTGTATGTGGTTTTATACACACCTTGTTGCTTTTTATTTATTTATGTAATGTAAGTATTCATTTGGTTATTTATTTAATTATTTATTTATTTATGCCCGCATCCTGTTTATTGGTTTCGGCACCTGTGGCGTATTTTAAGGATTGTCAAAAACATTGATGTATGATGTGGAGGAGGGGAGGGCGGGGGGAGATGAAGGGATAGGGGGGTGGGTTTTATTGGGGGGGGGCTGTGGTCAATGGTAAAAACCTAGCTGTGATACTAACTCTAACTGTTGCTCTCCTCGTATTGGACGATGATATTATCTATGACCACTGTATGTATAACTGCTTGTCGTGAAGATGAACTACAATGTAATGACAATAAAGAACTAACACTATAACAACACTCTCAACTCTGTTCTTCATAGATAGATGGAGCAAAACCCGCATTATGAATTATTGATACATTAGAGTTTCTATTAAGGCTTGTAACTTGATAGATTTGGTGTTTTTGCACAGGATGATATACATAAAGATGGGCTGCACAAGGGAAGGTGATGTTTTATTACCAAGAAATCAGGACACCACTGTTTGTTAATATATATTTGTTGAATGAACACAAAAGAAACTGTATTTTTTTACATTTAAAAATGGTCCAATCCTGTGCTGATCACTTTGAAATACAAATGATAACAGCAACATTAGATTAAAGTTGTAGTAGTAAATTAGTAGGCTCCTTAAAGGCTCAGTTTATATCATATCCTGTATAATAAATGGACGTAGTATCCGTGATGTCACCCATCTGCTCCTGAAGCCATGTCCTTATTTGGGCAAAAATCGTAAGTTTAATATCTTTGAAAATACAGAGCTATAAAAAAAAATTAACTCTGTACAGTGTGTGCCAATAGAGAAGATAGCTATTCACACAAAAACAGTTTTTTGAACCAGGCTGTAAACATGTTTATTTCTGCTTTAAAGATCGTCTTCTTTGAATGGGTGTGTATGTGGTTTCCGGTGTTTCTGTAGCCAGCCTCTAGTGGACACTCGATGAACTGCAGTTTAAAGCACTTCCGCATGGGCTTCATATTTTATCACCATTTGGTTTGTGTTCATTTTGGCGACCCCTGTGGACAAAGTGGTATCACCTATCAGCTGATTTTGTCCTTTACATGTCAAGGAGAAGTTCTCTTATGAAAGATATTTAATATTTTAACAGTAAGATAGCAGGGATGGGCATTGATTTTCGAATATTCAAATATTTGTTCACTTATTCAAAATCGAAGAGTCACTTTGAATATTTTCTCATTTTAAATGAAGGTTATTCGAATAATCGTCGAATAGATGCCAATGATTATCGAATTGTATTTTGGCTTGAAATGCCCATCGCTATTAGATAGTGAATATTTCTGTGGAAAATGAAATTTAAAAGTGTCTGTTTTTGCTGAAAGATTTTTTTTTTTACACCTACCCCCTTGCAGCAGTTCCAGGCATTAAAAATAACAACATAATAATAGCTTATCTTCACGCTAATGGTCTTGTTTGTTTGTGAAACTCATAAAGAGGCAGCAATATTAATTTCAGATTGATTTATAGCTAGCTTAAAACTCCACACAGGAGCTTTAAAACGTCCACAAACCACCAGATTGCAGTTGAATTACACACAATAGCAACGTCATTGATATTTGTAACCACATTGTTCTGTTTGAAGCATCCAGATCTGCTTGTTTAAAGGTAATGAAGTGTGAAAACAAACCTGGTGTCACAGTTTGTTGACCAGCCATCTGCGTTTCTGTGTAAACAAACCAAGATGGCCGCTAGTGGCGCTGCGGAGGTGTTTCCCTCCCTGCTTCAGTTTCCCTCCTTTTACTAATCAACTATGATGCGTTCACGTGCTCCACTGGAAAGTCGGAATTTAGAGTTCCTGCCGTTGTCGTGTGAAAAACACTATTTATAGTCCAAAGAGGGAATAAAGCAGTGATCAAATTAAAAAGCATTCATATACTGAAGTTAAACACACTGAATAACAAACACAAGAGGGATTTTTAACAGGTTTGTTGCACCTTGAATCTCTTAAACTGATTCCTACACACAATATTCCACTTTTAATGCCTTAATTTGTTGATGAAAAGAAGAAAGAGTCTCCATTATGTTGAGGATCTTAGAGAATGAAAGTTAAATAACGTGTCCAAACAAACAGTCTCTTTTTTTCATTCATTTGAAACCCAAAAACTGCTGATTCACATCCGTTTATTCAGTGTTATGAAAGAACAGGAGTCAAACTAAACGCTTGGTACACATAGTTACACATAAATTAGATTTTTATTAGGCTTTGTTCCTCGTTAGCGTGGGATTTCTGAGTGTAATTAAAGGCCACAAACGGTTTGACCCACTTTCCATACACGCCTCAGGAACGTTTCACTTGTTCCTGACCCCCCCCCCATCAAGTTACACAGAGGAAGGGGGACAGCTTCCGGTGCAACAACAGGATGCCTTACAAAATAAAGTAAAATATGACACATAGGATTAGAGAATAGTGCATTATAAAGGGTAATATAATAGATGCGACTTGAGGGTTTTAATTGAAGTAAGATTAATAAAGGTGTTAAGTAATGCCGCTTAAAACACGTATTCTTTCCAGTTACCGTGTCATGGCGTTGTTGTCGCTTTTATCAGCTCAATAAGCTGGTAAAGAAGGCCCGCTCTGTGGTTGGCCTAGAACTGGACAGTCTGGAGTCAGTGGCTGAGAGGAGGTTGATGGACTTGATAACCCCTCTCCCCCTCTCCATGATGAGCTGTGGCTGATGGGGAGCTCGTTCAGTCAACGCATCATTCCACCACAGTGCAAGACTGAACACTTCAGGCGCTCCTTTGTGCCCACCGCCATCAGACTGTTGAACAGTAACGGAGGCCACAGACTGCACCACGCTGACCACTGACCCCCCCCACACACACACACACACACACACACTCCATCATCTCATCCTGAACTCTCTCCCTTGACTGCTGCTGGCATTATAATGCATAATATACTGTATTATAATTATCTTTGCCATATTTATTATTTTACATTACATTATTATTGTAACTACAACTCACGGTCATATTACATACCCATATTTATTTTTCCTTATTGCTTAATTTGTCATTACCAACCATAATCACACCATGTCAACCTGTCACTACTGAAACATTTTTAATACTGCCTGTAATGACTTCTATTTATTCTAAATTGTGTATGTCTAAATTGTATTCTAGCTTTATTTATCTATTTTTATTTTATTTTATTTTATTTTACTTATTGAAACTTCTTCTTGATTGTACTTATGTCTGGGTTGCTGTAACAACTGACAACTTATCTTATCTTATTTTATTTTATTATTTAACTACTATTTTTTTAATGTAAAAACTACCTCTGCAACTCACCACTGCACTATTATCATATTATTTTAGCCTGTACATATTAGTCATGCCTATATGTTGTTCTTTTGTATTTATAGCTGATGTTATTGTTATTATTATTTTTTTTATCATTTGTATGTCTTATTCTTATGCCTTGTACAAAGAGAGCACAGCTTACCAAAGTCAAATTCCTTGTGTGTTCAAGCATACCTGGCCAATAAAGCTGATTCTGATTCTTCTGGTTCTTTTATTTTGAAAGTCGCAACCGGAAGAGGGGTGTTTGTACTCTAGCTAGCTTCACACCAGTCCGCGTGTTGATACTGAAGAGGAGATCGAGGAGAAACAAGAGTTTTTTCGCATCGCAGAAGACCCAAAACTCAGGACAAAACCCAGAGGAAAATGGACATGAAGAAGAGGGTCTCCTTAGAACTGAGGCACCGGTCACCGACGGAGGTGAGTGGCGGGTTGTAGGGGCTTGTTTTGTCGGTGTAAACTTCAGCAGTGGCCGGCGAAGAGGAGCACATGGCGGGGGTGTCTGCAGACTCTGAAAGTTGGTTAAAATTATTCAGAGATGAAAAGTAAAAACCCTAAAACAACCTAAAGTCTAACATATTAATTAATGAGGAGTTATTTATCTACTTAACTCTACATAGTTAGTGTTACCTTCTGCAGTGAAGCCTCAGTTTAGCTATTTATTTTGCCTCAAGGTTTACTTGATGTTGTGTATTTCATTGAATTCTCACAAACTCTTATTATCGGCTTGTTTTCACCCACACTCCCACGCGCCCTTGCATGCACATCCGTGTTTCCCGGGCCTGGCTAATGTCTGGAGCGGCATTATTTTTAACATGCAAATCTGCATTAAAACAACAATTAAACTCCTATAAAACACCAGTCTTTGTATTATAATAGGCGGGGAACACCAGTTTTGAATTAAATTTAATTTAAATGCGAGAAAATAGCATAAAATGCATGAATTTGTGGCAAATCATCGACATTATCTTTTATTTTCCTACTCTAAAGTGTAACCAAAATGTTTAATAATGTCCCCAATAAAGACAGAATCCACTATGTGTTCTTTAAAGTGTTTTAAAACGTTTTAAAAGCACAGTTTTGATGTTGATATGGCCACGCTAGTAAGTAGTCGGATCCGGTGTTCCATCGAATAATGCCTCCTCTCGAAATGTGCGACTTCGCTTGTATGCGCATGCTCACAGCGCTTTCTACCACCAAAAAACCCCAAAACACCTTAAATTGAGTGGATTTCTTCTACATTAAAGCTCCAGCTTCACAACATTTATCTTTTTTCATATCAAAATAGAGTTAGTTATATTTTTTATAAAGAGAGTGCATTATAAAGCAGGATATACTCTTTAATAAATGTATAAGCAGCAAAATATGCTACATTTTCTTTGACAATGCATGTTTAGAGAGGATTCATCGTGTATAACGTGATTATATCCTTGTATTAGGATTAAACAACAGATGTTGATCAATTCTGCTATCGTGTCTCGCAATGGTCGGACTTCCTCATGGGAGCAAAACTCGACGGAACACCAGGCTGAGGGCGCGTAGCCAGCGGCATGCTAGCGCTAGCCTGCTAAAGAAGCTACTTCGTGTGCTCTTTTTGTGCTAAATTCCCTCATACACACATCCTAAAGTGATATAAACATTTGGGAATCACGTCAGGGTCGTTACAGAGGTCCTAACTTCGTATAATAAGTCAGAAAGAAGGGGAGGAAGTGTTTTAAAGAGTGCTAAAGTTAGCTAGCGAGCTACCTTAGCAGCGTCACATGTGTTGGGAGTTTATAAACAGAGCTGGGGCCCATTCCAATATGAAACTGGACATGACTCTGAAAGAACTACATTTAATCTATAAGAGGTTACTTACATGAATACATAAGGAAGTGTCCATAAAGCACTCTTTGTGCTGCTTAATTCAAGGTATTAGTATGTTATTTATATTTAACGCTTAAATATTAAATCACAAAGCTGGATGACGATCCTAAATCCCAAAGCGAGACCACAGACTTGTTAATAAAGTCACTCAAGTTACATGAGAGGGACGCAAGATTTTCTCCAATCGTGACATTCCTGGTTGGGGAAACTCGTCAAAAGAGTGTAATAAACGTAAGACTCACCAAAGAGAAGTGTCCTGCTCAGATTTGGGGTCCATAACATAAGGACAAGGACACAACATAAGGACATTTGTCACCATTTTCATGATTTCGTGGCATGGCAACAGTGGAGGGGGTCTCTGGAGTTCCATGGAAATTGAAATGAGGTATTTTCCCATGTGTAAAATACATTTGGAGATAATCCATCAGAGTTATGTGACAGTTTGGAACCATGATAATAATAAAAAATTACCCAGTTGTAATTCTGTCCAGTTGATTTGTGTTCAAAGATTTAGACTCTCTGAATAAACATTAAATGCATTCCAAAGTGCAGTTTGAATATTTGTACACAGTGTTTTGGGGTTGTGGTAAACGTGTGAAAAAGTTGGGGGAATACTGCGACTTCACGTACAGTCATCTGGTGTTTTGAAGAAGAGTCATGTTTGAGCTCCAGTGATTAAGTAACTGATGTGAATTAGTCATACTGGCAACCCATCCGACAAGCACAGCCCTTTTTTTAACAGACTGAAGTGTGCCAACACTTAATGATTGAATGTTCAGATCACTTCTGAAGCTTAAAGTCGAATAAAACAGGACCGCTTTGAATTTAATTTGACTGTTAAAATGTTTTTAAAGTCACGTGTCTTTCTTCAACGACGTTGACTTTCAATCAGACTGTATTTATAAAGCGCTTTTCATACAATGACATCCTAACACAAAGTGCTAAAATAGAATACATTAAAAATATATTTAAAACTTAAAAAAGGTTTAAAAAATGAA
Source organism: Notolabrus celidotus (assembly GCF_009762535.1). Lineage (NCBI taxonomy): Eukaryota > Metazoa > Chordata > Actinopteri > Labriformes > Labridae > Notolabrus > Notolabrus celidotus. The sequence goes on from NC_048294.1 coordinate 1,068,119, forward strand.
ATGAATAAATAGATAAAAATGAAACATGAATAAATAAAAAGACACCTCCATCCTATCCCAACCTCAAACCCACCCCACATTCCAAAGTTTAAGAACATGATATATGTAAAAATGAAAATAATACTAAAAGTAAGAAGTTGCTGGACAAACTGAGGAAACACTGGAGGTAAATAAGTCATAAAACTTTGTTTAAGAGCAGCCAATAAGAAGTACCTCTGGTACTGTTCACTGCACTGTAAGGCTCCATTTAACTCACATTTGGTACCAGGAACTTTTACACATTTTTATTTTCTACTTCAGATAAACTATGAATTTAGGGGGATTCTCAGCGGATTGATTACTGACTTCATTTTTGTTGCTGCTGTTTGAAACAAAGGCTGAGAACAAAAAAACGTATATGTATCAAAGTGGTCTCTTTGAGCCTCTTTCCCAAGAGGAACTGGGGAAGAGTGAGCTGATAAAAGTAGATTGTGAGTAAGAAGTAAGAAGAGAAACCTACAATATTCGGACGGCGCTCTTTTTTTAAATTTGTTTGAAGTCTTCGTGTCCCTGAACCTGCTGTCCCGTCCCCTCCTCAGGTCCAGGAGCTGGTTCTGGATAATTGTCGCACCGCTGACGGCAAGATCGAAGGAATCACCGCAGAGTTCTCCAACCTGGAGCTGCTCAGCCTCATCAACGTCGGTCTGACCAGCGTCGCAGACTTCCCCAAACTGGACAAACTCAAAAAGGTCAGAGAAAGAAGCGTTGATTAAAGGACGAAGCATATTCCTCCCTCACTGATACAAAAAGATATGAGTGCATTAAGTCAGGACACCTTTAAGTCCATGAAAGGTTTCTCTGTGACAGATTCTCTTGACAAAATAAAGTGATATCTTGATTTCCTCCTCGGTTGCAGTTGGAGTTGAGTGATAACAGGATATCAGGCGGTCTGGAGGTCCTGGCGGAGCGGCTGGTGAATCTAACGCACCTCAACCTCAGCGGGAACAAGTTCAAAGACATCAGCACCCTGGAGCCTCTGGTGGGTACAAAAACACAACACCTTTAATTCAAACATGTGGTTTAAATATATATATATATATCAAAAACGGCCAAACTGGGGGCGCTGGTGGTCTAAGTGCCCCACATGCAGAGGCTACAGTCCTCGTCGCAGGGGTCGCCGGTTTGATTCCGGTCCGGTCGACCATTTCCTGCATGTCTTCCCCCGCTCTCTACTCCCCCATATTTCCTGTCTCTCTTCAGCTGTCCTATACAATAAAGGCCAAAAAGACCAAAAAATATTTGAAGAAAAGAATAAAACGGCCAAACTCTCTTTTTAAATGAGAATATCACAGAAACTAAAACATGTTCAGAGTTTAAGTCGCGTCTGGAAATATTTTGTGATGTTTGAATTTCCTCTAAATGTTCATAAGACAGATTTGTTATCAATATTTTACATATTTTTTGGCTTTAACTCGCCCCATTTCTATCTCTGTAGAAGCTCAAACACTCTACTGATCATAGACTGCTGTCTTTTTAAATCCCTTGTTCAGCTACTGTCTCTTTAAGACACTTCAAAGCACTATGGAACCTCGTCCAACATTCCGGAACCCTTTTTCATAAGTCCTGTTTCTCTATTTTTAAAAGACAAATATTACCTTATAAGGAGATCTGTCAATTGGTGATGTCACAATTACAGCAAATCTCGTGTTGATCTCGCTGAAATCTCGTGTGACTTTAGCCCCGTTCAGTTCGGTTCGTCTCGGTGCGGCACGCATTTTGTGGCGTTTCCATCGACTAAAACCGGGACAGGTCCCCAAATTACCAAGCCGTACCGTCCCACTTTTTGGTTCCCCTTCTGTTGGGGTGCCAGACATACCGATCTGACCCCAGAAGGTGGAGCTAGAAACACTGCAGTCCGTTGATTGGTCGAAAGAGTCGTCACTTCCTGTGTGACAGCGGTAATAAAGAACAACACATAACCCCCGCCATGTTTAAATCTCCAGTGGACTTCAGGAAGAGAACTTTGTTTGTTTGGAAAATGGCGTCAAGAGGTGCAGACTGTCCTCGCGCTTTTCTTCTTCGTTGCATTTATTAGCGGGGTACACTGTGTCGCGCTGCCATGATGTCACGCTATTACGTAGCTGACGCGGCTATCGGCATCCGGCTCACACGCCGCCCACCAAGTAGGGCACGGTTGCCTGTGGAAACGCAAACAGGATCAGGCGTTACCGATACGACCCGTACCAAACTGTACTGATCCATACCCGACACAGCTTGGTGGAAACGGGGCTGAAGTCACACGAGATTTCAGTGAGATCAACACGAGATTTGCTGAAATTGTGACATCACCAGTTGACAGATCTCCTTATAAGGTCATATTTGTCTTTCAAAAAAGAGAAACAGGACTTATGAAAGAGGGTTCCGGAATGTTGGACGAGGTTCCAGAATGCTTTGAAGTGTCTTAAAGAGACAGTAGCTGAAATGAGGGCTTTAAAAAGACAGCAGTCTATGATCTGTAGAGTGTTTGAGCTTCTACAGAGCTAGAAATGGGGCGATTTTAAAGCCTGAAAATTACTCTTCAACTTCATATTTATATTAAATATTATTATTTTAATCCTCCTCCAGAAAAAGCTTCCCCAGCTGAAGAGTCTCGACTTGTTTAACTGTGAGGTGACAAACCTGGGCGACTACAGGGAGTCCATCTTTAAGCTCCTACCGCAGCTCACCTACCTGGACGGCTACGACATCGACGACTGCGAGGCCTCCGACTCTGACGGCGAGGGCGATGGAGTCGAGGATGAGGAAGAAGAAGGTTGGTTTGAATAAGATCTTGTGTGTGAGCTTAAAAGAGTTCTTAAAATACATTTTTAACTTGAATGTTCCTCCAGAGGGAGAGTCGGAGGACTTCGAGGACGAGGAAGAGGAAGATGAGGAGGACGTCGTGGCTGAGGAAGATGATGACGATGATGACAGCAATGACGATGAGGTGAGTTTGGATCTCGTTGTTGTGGCTAAAGTTTGATCTCAGCGTCAGGATGGAAGTAAAACTCTTCGTCTCCCATCGACTGTGTTTGCAGGACGGAGAGGTGAACGGAGACGTGGACAGCGAGGACGATGATGACGACGAGGAAGATGAGGATGATGATGGTGAGTAACTGATCGGTTGTTTTATGCTTCTTATGTTGACGCCGTTTTTTACCGTCAATGTTTATTTGAGTTTGTCGTTTTTTTAGTTTTGTTCTTCTCTTCCTTGTTGTTTCTTTTGTTTATCTGTCTTGTTGTTTTTCTGGCTGTTTGTTTTTACCATCAGTGGTTTGTTTTGTTGTTTTGTTATTCCTACCAACATTTGCTTCTTTCGTTCATTGAAGCTGATCTTAATCTCTGTTTTTGTCCTCTCCTGCAGACGAGGACTCGTCACCGACCAAAGGAGAGAAGAGGAAGAGGGATCCTGAAGACGACGATGAAGATGACGATTGAAGACCCTCAGAGACCCTGAAACAAAAAAAACCCTTTGACCTCTTGCCCGGTGCCCACCCTCCCCCCCTCCATGACCTCTCCCATCCCCCCCAACCAAAGCTCGCCCGCCTTCCTCTGACTCCTCCCCCCTTTATCAGACGCCTGCTGGGCTGCGTTCCATTTCTGAGATTTGTCTCCTTCCACTGCGTCCTCATCAGCTCCTCTCCAGACACACAACACCCCTCCTGACGATATCCCATTAGTTCATTAAAACAATTCTCATTCTTCTCTTACTCTAACATTCAAAAGCATCAAAATACCCAAAACATGAAGTGACACTTCGTCCCCTCTGGTTGACTAATATCTAAAAACACTGTGAAACATCTTAATGTCCCCTTTTAGTTACAGTTACCTAAAAGAGAACCTCCCGTTCATCTTTATTTCCTGAATCTGTTTTTGTAGAGCGGCAACAACCTCTGTCTGACGCTTCGGCACAGCAGGGGTTCATGGGAGGTAACGGCACCACAATAAACCGAACCCATGACTTGTTCTTAAACCACCTCCCCTCACGTCCCGACCAGCAGCTATGAAGTCATCGCCGTGATAACAAACATCCCCCAAAAATATCCCTCCACCCACCAACCCCTAAACTTCCCCCGGGGCCGAGCACGCTCAGGGCAAACTGTGTTCTCTCTCTTTTTTGCCAACAGAGCTTTTTAAAAGAAATATTTTTTCAGAAGATTTTTTTTTGTTTAATTTTGTATGGTTGTCTGGGGTCTCTCTTTCTCTCTCTCTCTCTCTTCTCTCTCCCCATCTCTCTCTCTTTCTCTCTCTCCGTGCTCAGAGAGATCCAGTTGATCCGTCACTCTTACACTGACTAGTCGAGGTTGTTTTCTTGTACTTATTTTTTTTTTACTTTTCTGTAAGTTAAAGTAAAAAAACAAACAAAAAACACACAAAAAGGACTTTGTAAATAAAATCTTAACATTTTGCTCCTTGCGTCTCCAATCTCACCTTTTGTCTTGTAGAATCAGATGAACTGATCATATAGCCTGACATGCAAACCGCTCTTTTGTTTTTGCAAAAATTGACTGAAATTCCCAGGTAACATGATTTAACGAGATCTATCTGCACAAATGTATTATGTCAAGTCCATCCAGCCATCTTCCTCCGCTTATCCGGGTCACGGGGGGGCAGCAGTCTCAGCTAGGAAGCCAAGACACTCCTCTCCCCGGCCACTTCCACCAGCTCTTCTGGGAGGATACAAAGGTGTTCCCAGGCCAGCTGAGAGATACAATCTCGACACTGGTCCTAGGTCATCCACCAGCCTTATTATGACCTCTGTCAAATAAAGTGAATATCATTGATTATCTATTAATAATGGGCAAGTGTGAGGATGTGAGCGACTCTTACCCGGGGAGTCCACAGGATGCGTGTGCGCCACGTTACAGCTGTGCAGTGTGTTAGCTCCATCCGAGGGCTCGCACTCTGGTCCGTAGGACGCAAGTTGGGAGCGTAGCGCAGCTCAGAGCAGGCAGGATCAGCTGGGTCCAGCATAGAGAGAACCACATCCAAACAACGGGTTACAGAGCCTTTCTGTGGTTGAATTTCTGCTCATTTGGAGAGTATTCCATTACTGTTGTGCTTTAATCATCACTGAGTATGCTGCAGAACTATAAAGTTTCGTTTTTGCAGGTTTAGATGAGTTTAATAATAATAATTCAGCTCTCTTTTGTTGTCCTGTTAGCTTGAGACACTGTGATCATCTTAAAGTCCTGTTGTAGTCCACATGGATCACAGCTATGTGGCTGTTTGTAGCTTACATCCATAATCGATGAGTATTTCTGATTTGAACGATCTTTAAACGGTCGGAGTCGGTATATGATGTTTTATTTTGAGATTGCCGGATGTTGCATGTGATCGTTGTCCCTGACTTCCTGTCCAGGTCATTCTTTTCTGTGCATATTGACGCGTGCTGGGTGCGGGCTCCGTCGAAAAAAGACTTGAATCATATCTCTGGCGGAGCGGCGTGGGGGCACGCTCCCTAGATGGAGCCGTAACGTAACGCAGCACATCCTGTGGACCCGAGGCTTTACAAGGACCAAACTGATTGTCAGAGGGTCTCCTAAAACTGCAGCCCCTGTGGGTTGTTCCCGATCTGCAGGGGTCAAGACCTACCAGAAGAGGAACAAGGAAGGAAGATTTGGGAAACTGGCAACAGGTTCATCGGCGGCCAAGGCTCGTTGATGTGCATGGACAGTGGAGGCAACAGAAGAGCTACTGGAGCTGAAACTGCTAATAGAAAGGAGCCAGAACGTTGTTGTGGGGCTGTGCAGCTGCAGGCCGGTCAGGGTGTCCATGTGAACCCCGGTCCACCGCCATAAGCTCCTGCAGCATCAGAACTGGACCACATAGCAATGGAAGACCAATACCCCTTTTCGACCAACATGAACCTGGTTGTAGGTTCACAACGACAACAATGGTGCCTATTCGTAATCACATGAGGTCCTGAAGAGAACTTATCCAACTGTACCAACAGTACAGTGTGCAACTCGTCGTGGTTTACATGGACGGAGACTTCACCCCCCCCCCTCGCCCCTGACGGAAGTGGTTCGCGGTTCTACACCAGCAAAGAGTTGGTGCTGCTCTGGAATCTGCTTTCCAGGCGGGGAGCCGGTTCTCTCGCAGTTTAAAACACCAATTAAATGGTTCTCAATTAAGCTCTGAACCGGCCGTGAAACTGCCTAGGTGGAAAAGGGGTACTAGAAGAACACAACGAGTTCAAGGTGTTGACTTGGTCTCCAAATTCTCCAGTTCTCAGCCTATTCTGGCCTCTGAAGGATGTGCTGGACAGCCAAGTCCAATCCATGGAGGCCCCAAACACCTCAGCCTCCAGGACTTAAAGGATTTTGGTGCCAGATACCACAGCACACCTTCAAAGGTCTAGAGGAGTCTCAACAGGTCAGGGTTGTTTTAGTGCTGGCCTGATGAGAGGAGGGCCAGGTTGGCTTATTGATATGGCTGAGAGGTCCATGTGTAGGGTGATTTCACAGCTGTCGCTATTGCATTGTTTGTCCACTAGAGAGCAGTAAAAGTTGGCTTTTCTCTAGTCTGCTCCTCCAAAACATAAGTACTAAATAGCAGGGACTAAATCATTATCAGCAGGTCTTACTAAAACAACTGGTGGGCCACTGATCAACAGAATACAAACACCTGAACCTTGTGTGGACGTTAGCAGTGTCTCCTTTATTGTTCAGAAATGTTAAGTGGTTGATTGGTCTCGTGTTGAGACAGCCATGTGTAAGCTGATTGCTTGATTCAGAAGGTTGCCCGCATGTTGTTTCTTGTGCTTTTGATCTCCAGCTCCAGTTGAGAGATCCTCACCTGCAAATCACAAACTAACTGTTAATGCCCCAAAGTTTGCAGAACTTTTAAAGTTGTTCTATAAAAACAACTTAATGTTCCTGCGATGGTCATTTAAAGTCCCAGTTTCTATCTGATCTCTTGTGTTTCTTTGTGATTGCGTCTGAAATACTAACATCTTTGTGACTGAGTTGCTCTCGTAGGCCGTGGATCTCGTCTTGCTGTCTATAAAACGCCTGCAGGAGCTGGAATGAAAACAAGGCAGGAGGGGGAGAAACTCTTGGCATCATCTTTTCAAACGTAGCAATCTCACAGTCATTGCTAATATTTCACCTCGCTCTCAGTTGTAGGTGGTGGTCTCTCTGCTGGTTCGCAGCAGTGTGGAGTGCAGTAGTACGTCCACAGCGGGATCTGGGTCTCGTCTGGCTGCCAACCGGACAGGTCGCTCACCGCTCTCGGGTATTTGGCGACCTGGTAGGCCAGCTGCTCCTCAAGGAAAGCCTGGAGAGAGATGATTGGCTGGTTTACACATCAGAAACCATTGAATGTTTAAACTGCGTTAAATAAGAGCTGCAGTGACAGAGGAGAGACAGGTCTTGAGGGTATGTCGGTTCCCAGTTATGATGTACAACTTTGTAGTGTTTCAACGTTCCATTTAAAACCCATGAACACACCAAAGTCCGAAGAACTACCTCCTGAATGGGTTAAAAAGGCTGTTCTAGGGGCAAGTGCTTGAAAGGTGAGACCTTGAAAGCATTCAAGATCGCTCAGTTGCGATGTGAACCTAAGTCCTTTCACTAACCTGTGTTTGCATAAGGATTAGCCTCTCTCTCTTACTCTCATCTGCTAATACAGATTCTGGTCTTCAATATTATGTAAGGTATAAGTGTTCTACCTCCTCCATAAAGTCCAGGTCCATCCTGGACACTGAACCATCAGCGGGACCCATCTGCAGCCTCAGGGAGCTCCTCACTTGCCCCTTCTCAGCAGGAGATTCTGGGTAAGGGTTTGGTACCTGAGTCCAAGGCTTCAAGGACATCAGGACTGGGCCTGATGGAGACATAGTTGTATTGACTCACTGACAGAAACTCCTCTATCTGTAATGTGTGTCTTTCATTGTTCACATTACTGACCTCTGTTCATTCCTGACAGCCAATCCTGAGCCGTCATTGCCGCCTGGTTTCCGACCGTCATCGGGTAAAGATCCTCTTGGAAAACACCGGACTGGAAGGAGAAGATAATCTTACTTGACTTTTCTGCCTTCACCTCCCTTGTGTCTTGCAATCAGACAGAAAGGTAAACACAACCTCTTTTCGAGGTACGATCATGGACAGTGGTTCCACCAGATCTTTAACGGCGATCAGACGGTAAAATCTGAACACTTCACAGGCGCTCACGTCCAGGCCGCGCTTTGGCATCACCCCTGAAGAGGAATCAAAAGGTAAGTGAGATCAGTTTGTTTGTGGAGCATTTGGAAACAGGTTTGTCATTTTTTTATGAAGTTACAGTGGCTAGCTAAGGTAAGTGTTTTTATTAGCACAGCAAGCTAACGATGCTCCTTTCAGTGGTTCAATTGGCTAAATTGGTGTTTTCCAGTACACAGTAGGGGTGGGAATTGATAAGATTTTATCAATGTCAATGCCATTGTCGATTCTGCTTATCAATCCAATTCCTTATCAGTTCTCCTGACGATTCCTGAGTATTTTTTTGAAGGCAAAAAAGTATTTCTAAACAGTCTTCAGCACCAAAAGGAACCATTTAATTTCTTCTGCGCAAGACTGAACATGAACATATTCAACCTGAACATACTGAACAATAGGTTGACTTCATTCTCGGCCGAGTGAGTCCGGATGTGGACCCTCGAGCCTGGAGGAAAAGACTTTGAATTTGGAGAGGAGAAACGCATTTCCTCGGGGGGTCATCGCGGAGGTATTTTACCCGCTCTTGGTGCCTCATTTTCGGCCGCGTGAGTCTGGACGTGGCCCCCGGAGCCTGGAGGAGAAACGCTTTTCCTCCGGGGGTCATTGCAGAGGTATTTTACCCGCTTTCGGTGCCTCATTCTCGGGCGTGTGAATCCGGACGTGATATTTTGAGCCTTTTTGCCTTTATTTGTATAGAACAGCTGAAGAGAGACAGGAAATGTAGGGAGTAGAGAGTGGGGGAAGACATGCAGGAAATGGTGACCGGCCGGGAATCAAACCAGCGACCCCTGCGACGAGTACTGTAGTCTCTGTATTTGGGGCGCTTAGACCGCTAGACCACCAGCACACCGATTCCCAGCATTCCTTCATGGTGCAGCGAGGTAGGATCATTTTCTTTGGAAAAAGCGAGCTAAGTTGATCATTATCTAAGGTGAATACTGCAAGAGCTAACTCTCGGTTGGACTTAAAGACAAACTGGCACAGATAGCATAGTTGGATTGATTCTTATCACTTAGACAACAAGTATAGCTACAGCTTTTTGGATAGGTATAGGTGAGTTCGTAGCTGAAATAATTAACGGTATAGATTAGTTGGACGTTTTCTAAATTAAGTAGTGTCACGGCTGCAACTACAAAAACATGGTTTCAACGGCAACTTAATGAAGTTGTACCTAGATGTGTTCCTAACTGTTAGTTTAGAGTAACAGGGTTCCACTATACATGATAACACTTAAATATAAAGACTTCACTATACTCTGTTAGTGTGTGTTGGTCTCACCGAGTCCTTTCTGTGGCAGCAGGGACCTGTACTCTGTCAGGAAACTGATGTACGGTTTTTCATCACTGAGCTCATAGTACCGAATGTTCCCGTCCCCCTAAAACACACAGATTCATAACACTGCAGTTGAACCCTCAAGTGTTGGTGCTGTCTTAATCTATTGTAGGTGTTTGAAGGAACATTGTGACTTTGTTTTAAGCTTTCAAAGGTGGACTTGAAATCCAAAAGTGCAGAGAATTATGTATAGACGTGTTTATGACCTTTCCAGCCAGGTAAAGTATGTGAGTGTCTTGGTCGTAGAATGGAAAAAGGACTCCTGCAGATCCATCCAACTCTTCTTCATACAAAGGCTCAGATAAATCATCCTGTGAAAGAGGCACAGAATAAATTTTGGGTGTGTATTCCTAAATGTACGTGACTATATCAGCCGCCCTGTATGATATACAAGTGTTTGTTTCTAACCGGATCCCAGAGGACGATTTGTCTGTGGTTCCAGGGTGAGCTGCCAGTGGACAGAAGCATTTTAAACCCTCCGATGTATAAAACCTTACTGGCTCTGTGAAACTTGCTGCTGGACACCTGAGAGGGCAGAAGTACAAAGTTTGTTTTGTCATAACTTATAAGACAATCAGACAACATGAACGCTTGGGAAAACCCACCTGTAGGATCTTTCCTGTCCGTGGATCCAGGACTCTGACCCGTCTGTCTTTGGAGGCGACTGCCAGCCTACTGCCATCAGTGTTGAAGCTGACAGACAGCAGTAGTGCTTCTGCTGGGTAGCGGTGGAAGACGGGCATCAAAACCACCCGCACAGGGTACCTGAGCACTGCTTCAACCTGGGACACGTCCCAGAGGAGGACCTTGTGTGAAGAGAAAGGCAAAGGTCAGGGATGACTAGCTTGGATTGGACCGGATTCAACTATGTAATGATCCCAGTGGTTGGAATCCAGTGAAAGCATTGTTTTCAAAAGCATTGTCCAGGGGTTGCTTGTAGTTACGCAATGGTGGCAAAATCTGGAAATCCTAGTAGCTAGACTTATGTCATGAGTTGGGATGAATGTCAGCCATATTGGCCCAATTGAAATAAAATCTTGGTTCACCTCAAACTTCCTCAAATTAAACAGCAATAAAACTGAACTTCTTCTAATTGGCACAAAATCTACATCAAACAAACTCCATAACTTCTCTATTCCCATCGACAACTCGCCCCTCTTCCCCTCAGGTTAAGAGTCTGGGTGTCATCCTCTACAGCACCCTCTCCTTCACCTCCGCAATATCGACCATCTCCTTCCTTCACTCACTCCCCACTCCACGGCCATTCTTGTTCACAGCCTCATCACCTCCCATTTGGACTACTGCAACTCCCTTCTGTTTGGCCTCCCCCACAAAACCCTCCATAAACTACAACTGGTTCAAAACTCAGCTGCCCGTATCATCACACGCACCGCCTCCATCCACCACATCCCACCCATCCTGCAACAGCTCCACTGGCTCCCCATCACACACAGGATCAACTACAAAATACTTCTCCTCACCTTCAAATTCATACACAACCTCGCCCCTCCATATCTCTCTGACCTCCTCCAGTCCGCACCCTCAGATCCTCCTCCTCCATCCACCTCACTGTCCCCCCCCTGCTCGCCTTGTTACCATGGGGAGCAGAGCCTTCAGCCGCTCTGGAACTCTCTCCCACCTGACCTCCGTGACACTGACTCACTGACCCACATTTTAAATCCAAACTCAAAAATCATCTGTTTAGACTGGCTTACTCCATCTGACCACAACTCCTCTGTCCATTCACTTCAAACTTTTTAAACTGTGTTTTATTTCCTGTTTGTTATTTAAACTCTGTTTGTTTTAATGTTGGAAGGTGACCTTGAGTGTCAAGTAAAGGCGCCTATAAATAAAATGCATTATTATTATTATTATTATTATTAATTCTTGTCAAACTGTGGTCTCTCACAGTGACTCAAAGTTGACCACTAAATTTAGGAACGCCAGACCAAAAATATAGGCCAGGTCAATCCAAATACAACAGAGTGTCCAGATGATTGGCCACAATTCCCCTGACTTGGACAGCTACTAACTGGAGTATAAAACTAAGTGGACATTTGTCCAGCTAAAGGACAACCAAGCCAAGCCTGTCATGAATGATTTGGCGTTCCTTTTTTTAGTCCCCCTCTCATGAGAAAAACAGCTGCTAAGAACAACAGATGACCTTTGCAGTAGTCAGCCAGTGATGTTCCTTACCTTGCAGTCATAGGCCGAGCTAAGCAGCAGGTTTTCGGCTGTTGGATGCCACTCGATAAGCCCCACCCTCCTGGAGTGACCAATCAGTGTCTTCCTTGCTTTTGTGAGGTTCTGTTGGACACCGCAGACTGGGATGTCCCAAATCTTTACCTGCAAACATTTCCAGAAGGGATGGTGAGCCCTCATTTATAAAAAGATGTGCGGTCTACTTTGGGGACCAGACTGGAACGTTAAAGCCCAAACTGCTCCTTTGAGAGATGAATAGTTTAAAACATGTACAATGCGGTGCTTACACTGCAGTCCTCTGAGCACGAGGCGATGCAGTGATCATCAAATGGGTTCCACTTGACATCCAGGACCCTCCCACTGTGACCACACACCCGTGGATGCTGGGGGTCCACCCTGCCTGTCTGACGGCAAGATTCAAGATTTACCACTCTGGTCACATCAGCATACACAAGAGGGTCTAATTCTGTGCTCCAATCACCAGACTACATACATGATGGATCGGCAGGACTAAGAAGGACCCGCCCCCGGCACACTCTGTCACTACAGCGATGAAGCAAGGATTTGCTGAGCAGTAGTGGTTGTCATGGACGCTGCGTGTGATTGGCACCCCATCATAGCTGTTTTCCTTGGTGGATGACTTCCCAAAAACATGGCGAAACTTAGAGCAGCGGAAAGACGAACGCCACGGCATCTGGAGGACAGAGAGAGCCAGGAGGGGTGAAAACTTTTCTGTCCACACCACATCAGTAGGATGTTAAGATGGTGATACTTTCCTCCGCTCGGTTATCTGCGCATAGAGACAAAAAGGATGGAGGAAGGAGAGATGGAAAATGTGCGGTGTATGTAGTCGTCTCAGACCTACATAATCTCATAATAGTGTTGTGGAACTTCAGCAGCTGCATTATCCAGTCTAATCAATAATGCATCCAGCTGTCATTATTGGCTTTTATAATCTTATCAATAATAAATCAATTTCTTCAATAACATCTTAATCATTCAGGCACGAACACACACACACACACACACACGTACACACACACGCAAAGACCCAGACACGACAATAAATCCTTCGTCCAGATCCGTTTGTTATTAAAGATTCACAAGTACCATTCACATTTGGTGTTGGTACAAATCCCTCCTGACCTTTGACCTCTGCTGTGTAGAGAAAGATCAGATAACAGCACAGAGAGGAGGAAAAAAAGCAGAATGACATATTTAAATCATCTCACTGGACAGTTTTCAGTGCTGTACTTCAACATTAGAAAGCCCATTCGATGTGGCAAAATTAGTGCCTAAACCGAAACGCGGTTCTTCCGCCTGCAAGGTTCAAGGTTTCTTTATTTTGCCTGGGGGGTCAATTTGTCTTCCAGTCAGCAGTGACACAAACAAAACAGTACAACAAATCACACCAACATCAAAACATTCAAAACAGTAACAACAAGGAAAAAACAGCTATAAGGCATCGTTAAGCAGGCAAGCTGCTATCGCTACAAAAGAGTTTATTTTCCCATTTGTCCTGCTTTTTGGCATCGCGAATCTGCGGCCTGAGGGAGGGAATAGGGAAGCCGGCAGAATTTAAGAAAAAGAGGATGGTACAGGTCAGCCATGATGGACCAGGCCTTGCTGAGGGTCCTGGCTCGGTTAAGGCTTGACATGTCAGGCAGGGGTGTGCCCGCAACCCTGCTGCATATCTTTACAATAGCCTGAAGTCTCTTTTTATTTTTTAGACTTGCTGACCCATACCAGGACACCATTGAAAAGGTTAAAAGCGATTCAATAAAACAGGAATAAAACATCTTCATAAAAGTCGTGTCGACATGCAAACCCCTGAGCTTCCGACAAAAGTACATTCTTTGCTTGGCCTTTTTACAGACAGCGTCGACCTGATGCTCAAATGTGAGTTTGTCGTCAATAAAAGTGCCAAGATATTTGTGCCTGTTCACAATGTCCACTTCCACATCATCAAAAACGGGAGAAGGCAATGGGGGTCTTCTTAAAATCAACGACGAGCTCCTTTGTCTTCCCAGAATTGATCCTCAGAAAAGAGTTATTGCACCATTTTGTAAATTCTGCCCCCACAGGGCCATGGTCCGGGCTGTTATTGTTGAGCAAGGAGACAATCACAGAATCATCGGCAAACTTGACGATGTGGTGTCCTGCATGTTTACTCTGACAACTGTTTGTGTATAAAACAAATAGAAAGCGGAGATAAAACCCAACCCTGAGGTGAACCGGTGGATGATAAAAGGACATCTGATAAAACACCATTGACCGTGACCCGCTGTGGTCTAACAGTTAAAAAATCCAGTAGCCAACAGATGAGACCAGGATTGATGTTATGAGTGCTCTGCAGTCTCTGTGCTAAAATATGTGGCTGGATACAGTTAAAAGCAGATGAAAAATCAATAAAAAGAAGACGTACAAAAGAATTTTCCCCCTCAAGGTGTGATACAGTAAAAATAGAGCTGCAGCTGAAATACGTGATACAGTGGAGTTTGTCTGCAGTGGTTGATAACCTTGCTTCCGTTCTGCTTCTATTCATAGTGTCTCAATAGAGGGGCTGAGCTGATCAGCACACAACCCCACTTAACAAAAGAGGAAGAACTATCCCTTTAAACTCTCACCTCTTTTAAATCAAAGATTAAGACTTTTTTATTTACCTCTGCCTTCCTATCTTAGATTATTTTAACCCACTTTAAATTACAATTTTAATGTAATTTTTAATATATTTCTAATTTTCCTTTTCTTTTCTGTTTTATCATATTTGTCATTTTAATTATGTTCTTTTATGCTTGTCTGAATGTCTCCAATGCTTTTAATGTGTTAATGTAAAGCACATTGAGTTGCCCTCGTGTGTGAAATGCGCTATACAAATAAAGCTGCCTTGCCTTGCCTTGCCTTGCCTTGCCTTGCCTTGCCTTGCCTTGCCTTGCCTTGCCTTGCCTTGCCTTGCCTTGCCTTGCCTTGCCTTGCCTTGCCTTGCCTTGCCTTGCCTTGCCTTGCCTTGCCTTGCCTTGCCTTGCCTTGCCTTGCCTTGCCTTGCCTTGCCTTGCCTTGCCTAAATATCGACACTTTGCACCAGAGATTTGATAATTGTGCTGCACGAGTCAGGTTTTGTTGCACCCTACAGTATACAACACTAAGATACAGATAAAAGGATATTTTCTTACCTCTGATAGGATCATGCAGGAATCGCTGAGCTTTTTTTTCCAGCACTACACCTTAACCTGCGAAAGTACAGCAAACCGTACTGCTCCCTTACTTATCTGACATGACCAATACTAGTGCTCTATCCTACTGACTTCTGACTGTGTTGGTGTGTGTGTGTGTGTGTGTGTGTTCCCTCCTGATCCATGACGTCTCACCTCTCCTCCCACATTAGCCGAGCTTTTTATGCAACACTGGACGCGCACAAATAACACTCTACATCCGATACTACTGCTGCACACACATGGTTACATCAATACCCGCTTACACTGCCCAAGACTTCACTGTAAATGGTCTTCATCATACATATGTTAAACCTTGTGGCGGTGGCATGAGTATAGGTCTCTTCTAGTTAAGATGAACCTTAAGTCTCAGTGTTGAAACCAAACAATGACGTGGTTTAGGATGGACTTTACACCCTGTGTAACTTTACACCCCTCATTAAATTCAAAATGAGCAGATATTTTTCATAAAATAACTATTTTCAGTCTCAACTTTTGATATGTTATCTGCACTACTTTCAGTTATATATAGGGTTCTTTGACATTTTTACAAAGCATCAGATTCTATTTTGATTTCATTCAGCACCCCAGAGTTTCTGGAGTTGGGGTTATGCTTTGATCAGTGATGGTCTCACTTCTTCTGTTTATTGTTTTATCCTTTCCAAAATCCAGCTTCACACTATCACTTGGTTTAGTGTGTTTGGGGTAAGTTCAGTGGAGCCTAGTGTTCTAACTGATGTGAAATTCAACCTCATGAACCTTGGCTATGTGGATCAGTGCACATCTTATCTTCAGCTTAGACAGTTTTATACAGGCATTGTTTGTTTTCATTCACATTCACATTTCTGTAAAATAATTCCACAGATAAACAACCAGTAGTCAAGAAACAATTTATTTTTTTGTTGATCACATTTTTATATATATTTTGGAATGCTCTTGTACACAATTGTTAGAATTTCAAAGCATAATATGTGATGTTAAGCAATGTTAATATAAGTGCACAGAAAAGTAATACCATTTTAAAATAGTACTTTGATTAACAACAGATAATGTATTGAAATACAAAACAGGCCCCAGTGCAAGGCACTTGTAAGAAGTACATTTTAAGAAATGACTTAAACTAGAGCACAGAATCAGCCAACCTAATTTCCTTGTGCAGAGACTGTTGAGTGCTGTAAAAGTAACCAATGAAATCTTAAAATCAAGTCGTAATCAGTAGGCGTAGGACAAGGTGTTGTCTCAGCAGTTGAGTTTGTTTCTGGTACAAAAGTCGTAGGACAAGGCTTTGTTGTCTCAGTGGGTGAGTCTGTTTTTGGTTCAGTTGTCGGAGGACTAGTTGTTGTCTCAGTGGGTGAGTCTGTTTTTGGTTCAGTTGTCGGAGGACTAGTTGATGTCTCAGCGGGTGAGTCTGTTTTTGGTTCAGTTGTCGGAGGACTAATTGTTGTCTCAGTGGGTGAGTCTGTTTTTGGTTCAGTTGTCGGAGGACTAGTTGATGTCTCAGCGGCTAAGTCTGTTTTTGGTTCAGTTGTCGGAGGACTAGTTGATGTCTCAGCGGCTAAGTCTGTTTTTGGTTCAGTTGTCGGAGGACTAATTGTTGTCTCAGTGGGTGAGTCTGTTTTTGGTTCAGTTGTCGGAGGACTAGTTGTTGTCTCAGTGGGTGAGTCTGTTTTTGGTTCAGTTGTCGGAGGACTAATTGTTGTCTCAGTGGGTGAGTCTGTTTTTGGTTCAGTTGTCGGAGGACTAGTTGATGTCTCAGCGGGTGAGTCTGTTTTTGGTTCAGTTGTCGGAGGACTAATTGTTGTCTCAGTGGGTGAGTCTGTTTTTGGTTCAGTTGTCGGAGGACTAGTTGATGTCTCAGCGGCTAAGTCTGTTTTTGGTTCAGTTGTCGGAGGACTAGTTGATGTCTCAGCGGGTGGTTTGATTGTGACTTTGGCCCACAGAGCTGAGTTTGTTTGGGGATTAGTTGTTGTTGGGATGACATTTGTTGAGGTTTGAGTTGTTTCACTAATTTGGGGTGTATTTGCTGTATCAATGGAAGTAATTGTTGGAGAGAGAGATGCTGTTATTGAGGAAGTTGTTCCTGACATGTTGTTAGTTGTTAATGTGTTTGTTGATGTTGTTGTCAAAACGGTACTCCCATGGGAACTAGCAGCTAAGGGTCTGCCAGTTCCTGTTACAGCATGGCCAGATGTAGAAGCAAAGGGGGCAGATATGGTTGTGGCGGTTTGAGATGTAGCACCAGCACCTGCCCCAAGGATTAGGCCACCACCAACTGCCCCAAGGATTAGGCCACCACCAACTGCCCCTAGGACACCACCACCCCCATTACCTCCTCCTTGACCTCTTTGATTTCCTTCCTGCTCTCGGTGCTCATCATTTTCTGAACTGACTTCTTTTTTCTTTGTTGTCCTGGTAGTGGTAGTGGTAGTGGTAGCAGTAGTTGATGGAACAGCAGTAGTTGATGGAGCAGCAGTAGTTGATGGAACTGCAGTAGTTGATGGAGCAGCAGTAGTTGATGGAACTGCAGTAGTTGATGGAGCAGCAGTAGTTGATGGAACTGCAGTAGTTGATGGAACTGCAGTAGTTGATGGAACTGTAGTAGTTGACAGAACCGCAGTAGTTGATGGAGCAGCAGTAGTTGATGGAACTGCAGTAGTTGATGGAACTGCAGTAGTTGATGGAGCAGCAGTAGTTGATGGAACTGCAGTAGTTGATGGAGCAGCAGTAGTTGATGGAGCAGCAGTAGTTGATGGAACTGCAGTAGTTGATGGAACAGCAGTAGTTGATGGAACTGCAGTAGTTGATGGAGCAGCAGTAGTTGATGGAGCAGCAGTAGTTGATGGAACTGCAGTAGTTGATGGAGCAGCAGTAGTTGATGGAGCAGCAGTAGTTGATGGAACTGCAGTAGTTGATGGAACTGCTGTAGTTGATGGAGCAGCAGTAGTTGATGGAACTGTAGTAGTTGACAGAACTGCAGTAGTTGATGGAGCAGCAGTAGTTGATGGAACTGCAGTAGTTGATGGAGCAGCAGTAGTTGATGGAACTGCAGTAGTTGATGGAACTGCAGTAGTTGATGGAGCAGCAGTAGTTGATGGAACTGCAGTAGTTGATGGAGCAGCAGTAGTTGATGGAACTGCAGTAGTTGATGGAACTGCTGTAGTTGATGGAGCAGCAGTAGTTGATGGAACTGCAGTAGTTGATGGAACTGCAGTAGTTGATGGAGCAGCAGTAGTTGATGGAACTGCAGTAGTTGATGGAGCAGCAGTAGTTGATGGAGCAGCAGTAGTTGATGGAACTGCTGTAGTTGATGGAGCAGCAGTAGTTGATGGAACTGTAGTAGTTGACAGAACCGCAGTAGTTGATGGAGCAGCAGTAGTTGATGGAACTGCAGTAGTTGATGGAGCAGCAGTAGTTGATGGAACTGCAGTAGTTGATGGAGCAGCAGTAGTTGATGGAACTGCAGTAGTTGATGGAGCAGCAGTAGTTGATGGAACTGCAGTAGTTGATGGAACTGCAGTTGATGGAGCAGCAGTAGTTGATGGAACTGCAGTAGTTGATGGAACTGCTGTAGTTGATGGAGCAGCAGTAGTTGATGGAACTGCAGTAGTTGATGGAACTGCAGTAGTTGATGGAGCAGCAGTAGTTGATGGAACTGCAGTTGATGGAGCAGCAGTAGTTGATGGAACTGCAGTAGTTGATGGAACTGCTGTAGTTGATGGAGCAGCAGTAGTTGATGGAACTGTAGTAGTTGACAGAACCGCAGTAGTTGATGGAGCAGCAGTAGTTGATGGAGCAGCAGTAGTTGATGGAACAGCAGTAGTTGATGGAACCGCAGTAGTTGATGGAGCAGCAGTAGTTGATGGAGCAGCAGTAGTTGATGGAGCAGCAGTAGTTGATGGAACTGCAGTAGTTGATGGAGCAGCAGTAGTTGATGGAGCAGCA
Source organism: Notolabrus celidotus (assembly GCF_009762535.1). Lineage (NCBI taxonomy): Eukaryota > Metazoa > Chordata > Actinopteri > Labriformes > Labridae > Notolabrus > Notolabrus celidotus. Next base: position 1,087,026 of record NC_048294.1, read on the forward strand.
GTAGTTGATGGAACTGCAGTAGTTGATGGAACTGCAGTAGTTGATGGAGCAGCAGTAGTTGATGGAACAGCAGTAGTTGATGGAACAGCAGTAGTTGATGGAACTGCAGTAGTTGATGGAGCAGCAGTAGTTGATGGAGCAGCAGTAGTTGATGGAACTGCAGTAGTTGATGGAACCGCAGTAGTTGATGGAGCAGCAGTAGTTGATGGAACTGCAGAAGTTGATGGAACTGCAGTAGTTGATGGAGCAGCAGTAGTTGATGGAACAGCAGTAGTTGATGGAACAGCAGTAGTTGATGGAACTGCAGTAGTTGATGGAACCGCAGTAGTTGATGGAGCAGCAGTAGTTGATGGAACTGCAGTAGTTGATGGAACTGCAGTAGTTGATGGAGCAGCAGTAGTTGATGGAACAGCAGTAGTTGATGGAACTGCAGTAGTTGATGGAGCAGGAGTAGTTGATGGAACAGCAGTAGTTGATGGAACCGCAGTAGTTGATGGAACTGCAGTAGTTGATGGAGCAGCAGTAGTTGATGGAGCAGCAGTAGTTGATGGAACTGCAGTTGTTGATGGAGCAGCAGTAGTTGATGGAGCAGCAGTAGTTGATGGAGCAGCAGTAGTTGATGGAACTGCAGTAGTTGATGGAACTGCAGTAGTTGATGGAACTGCAGTAGTTGATGGAGCAGCAGTAGTTGATGGAACTGCAGTAGTTGATGGAACTGCAGTAGTTGATGGAGCAGCAGTAGTTGATGGAGCAGCAGTAGTTGATGGAACTGCAGTAGTTGATGGAACTGCAGTAGTTGATGGAGCAGCAGTAGTTGATGGAGCAGCAGTAGTTGATGGAACTGCAGTAGTTGATGGAGCAGCAGTAGTTGATGGAGCTGCAGTCGTTGATGGAGCAGCAGTAGTTGATGGAGCAGCAGTAGTTGATGGAACTGCAGTAGTTGATGGAGCAGCAGTAGTTGATGGAGCAGCAGTAGTTGATGGAGCAGCAGTAGTTGATGGAGCAGCAGTAGTTGATGGAGCTGCAGTCGTTGATGGAGCTGCAGTCGTTGATGGAGCAGCAGTAGTTGATGGAGCAGCAGTAGTTGATGGAACTGCAGTAGTTGATGGAGCAGCAGTAGTTGATGGAGCAGCAGTAGTTGATGGAGCAGCAGTAGTTGATGGAGCTGCAGTCGTTGATGGAGCTGCAGTCGTTGATGGAGCAGCAGTAGTTGATGGAGCAGCAGTAGTTGATGGAACTGCAGTAGTTGATGGAACTGCAGTAGTTGATGGAGCAGCAGTAGTTGATGGAGCAGCAGTAGTTGATGGAACTGCAGTAGTTGATGGAACTGCAGTAGTTGATGGAGCAGCAGTAGTTGATGGAACTGCAGTAGTTGATGGAGCAGCAGTAGTTGATGGAACTGCAGTAGTTGATGGAACCGCAGTAGTTGATGGAACTGCAGTAGTTGATGGAGCAGCAGTCGTTGATGGAGCAGCAGTAGTTGATGGAGCAGCAGTAGTTGATGGAGCTGCAGTCGTTGATGGAGCTGCAGTAGTTGATGGAACTGCAGTAGTTGATGGAACTGCAGTAGTTGATGGAACTGCAGTAGTTGATGGAGCAGCAGTAGTTGATGGAACTGCAGTAGTTGATGGAACTGCAGTAGTTGATGGAGCAGCAGTAGTTGATGGAACTGCAGTAGTTGATGGAACTGCAGTAGTTGATGGAACTGCAGTAGTTGATGGAACTGCAGTAGTTGATGGAACTGCAGTAGTTGATGGAGCAGCAGTAGTTGATGGAGCAGCAGTAGTTGATGGAATGGCAGTAGTTGATGGAACTGCAGTAGTTGATGGAGCAGCAGTAGTTGATGGAATGGCAGTAGTTGATGGAACTGCAGTAGTTGATGGAGCAGCAGTAGTTGATGGAGCAGCAGTAGTTGATGGAACTGCAGTAGTTGATGGAACTGCAGTAGTTGATGGAACTGCAGTAGTTGATGGAACTGCAGTAGTTGATGGAGCAGCAGTAGTTGATGGAGCAGCAGTAGTTGATGGAACTGCAGTAGTTGATGGAGCAGCAGTAGTTGATGGAGCTGCAGTCGCTGATGGAGCTGCAGTTGTTGATGGAGCAGCAGTAGTTGATGGAGCAGCAGTAGTTGATGGAACTGCAGTAGTTGATGGAACTGCAGTAGTTGATGGAGCAGCAGTAGTTGATGGAACTGCAGTAGTTGATGGAGCAGCAGTAGTTGATGGAACTGCAGTAGTTGATGGAACAGCAGTAGTTGATGGAACTGCAGTAGTTGATGGAGCAGCAGTAGTTGATGGAACTGCAGTAGTTGATGGAGCAGCAGTAGTTGATGGAATGGCAGTAGTTGATGGAGCAGCAGTAGTTGATGGAATGGCAGTAGTTGATGGAACTGCAGTAGTTGATGGAGCAGCAGTAGTTGATGGAGCAGCAGTAGTTGATGGAACTGCAGTAGTTGATGGAGCAGCAGTAGTTGATGGAGCAGCAGTAGTTGATGGAGCAGCAGTCGTTGATGGAGCAGCAGTAGTTGATGGAGCAGCAGTAGTTGATGGAACTGCAGTAGTTGATGGAACTGCAGTAGTTGATGGAGCAGCAGTAGTTGATGGAACTGCAGTAGTTGATGGAACTGCAGTAGTTGATGGAGCAGCAGTAGTTGATGGAGCTGCAGTCGTTGATGGAGCTGCAGTAGTTGATGGAACTGCAGTAGTTGATGGAACTGCAGTAGTTGATGGAACTGCAGTAGTTGATGGAACGGCAGTAGTTGTAGTAGTCGGAGGGTTTGGGCAATGGCAATCTTTGTCTTTAGCATTAATTTCTGGGTAGTACTCGGTTACCGTTTCATACTTGGGACACTCTTTTCTAGGAAACACCTCAAATCGTGGTTCCCCTGACCTCAGCCTCTGATTTAGTTGTTGCAGAGTTTTTGTCTGCAGATATTTGGATTTAGATTCTTCTGCAATGTTGTCGCCCCAGTGTGCACTTGCCAGCCACTTGTTGACTTTGCTACTGTAACAGCAGAATGCCGTCCAGAGAATTTCAGGGATATTGATCCTTTCATTCAGTATGTTGTTGTTGCTGGGCTTTGCTCCAGTTACAACAAATCCCTCAATGACTTCATTATTGTCGGTGCAGTACTTTTTCATGACACATTGAACGCAGTTCTCCATTTTCCCCCAGCTGCCATTATTAAAAGATATAGCTTGTGGAACAATGTTTGTCAGGGTGAACGTTGAGACTTTGTCACTTTCATCAAATGCGTGAGAAGAGGGAAATAAATGGCCTCTATTGTAGACTTTACTGTCGCTTTTGTAATCAATATCACTGGCCTGGTGTTCGTATCTGACAGATCTGGAATTCACCATGTTGATGTTGTTTTTTCCTTCAAGCTGCAAAAGAAAGAAGACACATCTAACAGTACAGTAACAGTAAAGGAGCAATTCTCATATTTTCTCTCTATCAAAGTGGTAACACTGATGAACTGCGTGAGTCTGAGGGGATTTAATAAAACCCCCCTTCTGGTCTGTAAGCAGCTACACCACATCAGTGTCTCAACAACTTCCAAGTTGGCTCCTAAGAAATGATTGTATATGTTTAAGCAAGAGAATGAAAATATACCTGTGGCTCTATCTTCCAGGGAGGGTTTGGTCGTTTTCCTTTCCCCGTACCTCTGTACTTGTAAGCAGAGAAAACTGGGATCCTGTTCACGGTGTCATAGAGTGTCACAAACCTTCTCGTATTGTTATAAGTCTGACAGATGGTCTTGTATCGGTTTTGGTTCAGGATTGTGCCGCTCTCTAAGATTCCTGGGACCTCTGGTGGAGTTCCCTCAAGAAAAAAGTTGGGACACATTGACATTGAATCCATCACTTCAGGTACAGTCGGGACAATGGCCAGAATAAGTAAGCCAGAGAGGGGCAGCAGACACCATCTCTTCAGGAACATCATCTCTGCACTGTGTTTTTGGTTGAAGAAAAGAAAGAAGGTTTACTTTCCTCAAGCTCATCATCATTTACATCCTGTTATCTTTAGCTCAATCTGAGGAGGAAGTGAAACATGGAAAGAGATTTTGTATCATCTTGAAACCAAACAAGAGGAAGCAAGAAGACTAATTTAAACCTCTTAAGCCTTACCTCAGCATTTTGTACCCTTCACTGGTAAACACATGAACTGGGTTCAATAAAAGGGGATGATCATTATAGGTGGGTCAATAAGATTGTTTAGATCCACAAGTGGGGAGTTGTATTTCAGAAGACTTTCCAATAACTACATAAATGATTAGTCAGGTGAGGCGGTGATTAGACACAGGACCGTGTGACATCGTGGCTTTCTGGTTTCAGAAGCTTTTGACTATTATCTTAAGACCATGGAGACTCTGGCTTTTCTGGGCTGGTTTTGTACAAAACATTTTTAACTTGATTTGGAGCCAACCTCAAGTCGCCATTTGAAGAACTACGTTTGTTGTTTGGCAATTGAAATGCAATATAATAATATATAAAATGCAGGAACTATGATATGAAGCATGAAAACTCTCTACATAGATGAAAAAGATCAATAACAAAGATTGTGAAATTCTTTGGACAAGGCAAAACAAATAAAAACCTAGAATACAGAAAGAGGAACAAGAACATTACTCGAAAGATGTCCTCATCAGGTCAGAAAGCAGTTACAGGCTTATTCCTGATGACACATTAAATTTAGTTTGGACCAGCCTTAGTGTGCACATGCAAAGAAAATCAGGCCCTGCTAAGGTTATGTTTATACATTTGATGGGCATCCAGGGGGCACTTTTGTACTTTTTTTACAAATGTATAAAAAGTACAAAAGTGCCCTCTGGATAAACTTCAAATGTATAAAAAGTACTAAAGTGCCCTCTGGATGCCCTCACAGTCAATAAATTGTTTGTGTGGCTACAGGGTTTCTCTTCATTTGAATGCACACAAAATTGCCCTCTGGATGCCCCTCCAGAGATTTTAAAGTTAACAAATGGATGCCCTTGTAGTTTATTATGTTATGCTAATTGTTAAATATAATCAGTAATATAGAAATATATTAAAAAAAACTTTTTTTTCCTTTTTCGTGACTAATTTTCCTCCACAATTGGTCATAAAAAATATTCACTACGATGAAGGGAATGAAGTGTAAGATGCTCCAAAGTCTTGAGGAGGACCCCCAGACCCCCCTCTTGTTGCCTCTGCCACAATACAATTAAATTCACCCTAAACTGTGAGTACCAGGGGTTTGAAAGGAGGTGCCCCTCAAACAGCCCGAGTACTCCACTGAGAGCCACCATTAACACCAAAATTAAAAAACATCATCTGTCAGTATCAATGAACAGGAAAATGCTTAACACACCAGGTAATCACGAGAGTAGTTTAATCTTGAGTCCAGTAACAAAAATGAATTTCCCACTATTTTACAATTTGAATCTTTTTCTTTTTTTTTAAACATCTCTTTCAAATTCAACAATGCACATTTATTTGATGAAGAGTTAAAAATGTGTTGACCAAGTAAACCAAGTAAAAACTTACCCTCCTTAATAAGACCTTAATGACAGACTGGCCACCCAGGCGGAGATGAGTCTTAGGAGTCTTGTGTTCGGGGCATTTATTAACAGAAGTGGTGTAGGGGCTGGGATTTTATTGGGAAGTCTGAATTTGCTCCACCTTAAGCAGTATTTTTTTAACTGCATATCTAAAAGGAAAGGCTGATATCAGAGGTGTAATTGGAGATGAACTCTTGGGACTTCCCCCAGGAACTGGTTTAAAAATGTGTTTGTCCAACAGTTACAGAACCGATCTAGGTCTCAGCCTTTGGTTCACAATGAGCTCACAATTATCACCCTCAGCTGTGCCAACCCTCTCAACTGTTTTCCTGCTCAGTTCAGTTTTATTGTGGTTTCAAACACTTGTTGAATGTTGCTTTGTACATTCAGTTTAAGACTTCCTGTAGCTACTTATTTTGATTTTAAGCATTATTCATTTTCCGTTAGATGTCAAAGGTTTAGTTTTGAGTCAGTTTAGTTAAGTATAATCTGATTAGCAATCCTTGAAATATTCCATGTTTCATACATTACTATTAACCACCATTCAAACCCATCTGTAGCAGATAAGCATGCTGTTTGAAATCCTAGAAAATGTTCCTAAACTCTTAAAGATATCCAGTTTTAAACAACTTTTTGATATAGCAATAGAAGTCTAGCATGCAGCCCTTATAGCACACATTCTGTAGAAGATGTTTTATTTTGTTTCAGCTGTCTAATAGTGTTAGTTACTTCAGTTAATTCCATCCACTTCCTGCCAAAGGGAAGCCTTCAAGTAAATTACTATTCACAGTGAAACTGAGACTCACCATGAACAGAAGAACGAGCGATCACAGGGAACCAAGAAAAGATGACGTTTATTTTGCAGAGATGTGTGGAGGGGAGGATTTCTCTTCTCTTTTGATCTGAACACACATGAACAATGCACAATGCTAACTGTAAACAATCACGCTACATTAAAAGTTAGCAAATGCTCCCAGATTCTCGTCAGGTCTTAGCCGATGAGTTCCAAGAGTGTTTTTATTGATTAGCGAAGTAGGTTTAATATTCAGGTTTATTTGTAACCCCAACTCAAAACTTTCAGGTAATAGTTTAAACTTTTACAGTATCTTTATATCTTAGAAGTTACAACAAGACAATTACAACGATGATTTTTGCGACTAATTAGCTAGAACACAGTTCATTTGTTTGGCCCTGAATCAAACACAAAAGCACAAGGTAAACAGGATGTGTTATAACACACGCAGAGATTCAGCAGAGCTTGACATTCACAGTGTAGCTCTCCTTCACGTCTCTGAAGGCACTGCAGTCGAAGTCAGCCACCATAGTCCTCAGCCCAGTCTTGTAGGGGGTGGTTATGATCCGCATCTTCAGGGTCTTGTTTGGTTCCAGCTCCCTTGTATTTCTGAATTTAAAAAAAAAAATCAATCAGTCTTTATTGATACAACACCAAATCCCAACATATGTTCTCCTCAGACCCTTTCCAAACAGAGCAGGTCTAGACCGTACTCTATGTTCTATTATTAACAAAGACCCAACATCAAGACCGGATCAGATCCAGTCCCATCTTACAGCCAGGACTCAGTCTGATCTCATCTTAATCCACCATGAGCAGAGCACTTTGCAGCATTTAGCAAGTTACAGTGGCAAGGACAAACTTCCTTTAACAGGCAGAAACCTCCAGCAGGACCAGACTCATGTTAGACACACATCTGCTGAGACCGTGTTGGAGAGAGGGATAGAGGGAGATGAAGAGAGAGAGAGATGATAGTGGGGAAACGGATAGTAGTAGTTGCAGCAGCTGGAGTCTGGACCACGTCCACAGCAGCAGAGATCCAGAGGAACCTACGAGACAAGGGAGCTCAGGGACTCCAGAAAGGTCTAAGAAAAGAGAGAAGAGAGGGAGACCAGAAGAAAGAAAAAGAGGAGAAATGGTGAAGGAATGACAGAAGGAAAGGACGGGATAAGAAAAGGAGACATATGATGAAGGAACATGGAAAGAGCTAAGAGAGAAAGAAAAAAAGAGAAAGGAAGAAAGAAAGAAAGAAAGAAAGAAAGAAAAAGGAGGACAGAAAGAAGAAAGGAAAAATAAATAAAAGAGGGAGGAATGAATGAAAGGAAAAATGAATGAAAGAAGGAGTGAAAGGAAAAGGAATAAAAGAAAGAAGAAAGAAGGACGGAAAGAAAGAAAAAAGGAAAAAAAGAGGGAAAGAAGGAATGAAAGGTCAAAGGAATAAAAGGGAGAGAGTAACAACGAAGTAAGAAAAAAGGAAAAAGAGAAAGAATTAAAGAAAGCAAGAAAGAAAATAAAGAACAGAAAAAAGAAAGAACAAAGAAAGAAAGAAAAAAGGAAAGAAAGCAGGAAAGAGGGAATGAAAGAAAGAAGAAAAAAGAATGAAAGAAAAAAGTAAGAAGGAATAAAAAAAGAGAAATAAGTAAAGAAAGCAAGAAAGAAAAGAAAGAAAGAAGGACAGATAGAAAGAAAGAAAGAAAGAAAGAAAGAAAGAAAGAAAGAAACGGCAGAGATCCAGAGGAACCTACGAGACAAGGGAGCTCAGGGACTCCAGAAAGGTCTATGGTTAGTAACTTTAATGGGACAGGAAGAGTTAAAGTGAGAGACAGGCAGAGAGAGGAGAGAGAGGGAAAGAGAAGGATCCCTGTGCCTTCTCTTAAAAGTCGATGGAGCATCATTTGATTTGATAAGATAAATGTTTGAAATGACCACATCCTTACCCCTCCACGTAGTCGGATCTGAAAAGACCACATCCAATGACAGTCAGAGAGCAGTTCCTCAGTGTCACATTGAGTGGGTTTGTAAATTCCACCTCCACTATCATTGTTTCGAACAAGCGAGCCGGACCTAAGACCTAAAACACACACACACACACACACACACACACACACACACACGCACAGCAACAATGATGTCCTGTAGACTGCAAAAACATGCATACATACTTTGTAACCCCCTGGACGTTTTCATCAGGGGAGTCTACCAACCTTTATGGAGAGGGGAGGCTCCTCCAGGATGATGTCGGTCTCTGTCTCATAGATGTCGTCGTCCTGCTGTTTGTCAAAGGCCACGGCTGAAACCTTCACACTGTCACAGCTCACCATGTACGTACTGTAGGCTGAGAACGGGATCAGGATTGGCAGGGTCACGTCTGTGGGACAGAGAGTCGGGGAGGTTAAATGTCAGGCATAGAATCCAATCGAAGGGAATCTAAGGGAGTTGTTGCATCTGACAGTGTCTGGATTTGGTATAACAACCAATATGTTTAGTCTAAAGGTGGGAGAGTATCTTTAACATAACAGGGGAACACTGCAGACCTTGTCCGGACAGCAGTGTCTTCTCTTGGACTGAGCTCTGGATGTTGTTGGCCGGTTTGCCGTTGTACCTCATGGTCTGAGCTGTGACTCGAATGGATATGGTCTTTTTAGTACGGTCCTTGTTGCTCAGCTTCAGCCTCAGTTTTATGTCCTGTCCGTTGACCATTTTGGTCTCCTGGAGAAGAAAAGGGTTGGTTTATTTCTTAAAGACATTTGAGAGGTATTTGTTTTTTAAATTCTGCCTTTTTTTTCAGTATTCTGGCTTTTCCTTGTTTTGTCAAGCTCTTAAATAAAAGAAGAATTTTGTCTTTCTGAGATTCTGAGATGCAAGTCAGGATTCTGAACATTTTCTTCAGAAGTCTGACTCTTTTTCCAGAATTCTGTCTTTTTTCTTAGAATTGGCATTTTCTGAGAATTCTGAGTTTCCCCAATGACTGAGAGTAACATTCTGTAATGTCTGGATTCTAGCCTATTCTAAGAATCCTGACTATACTGTCCTCCTTTGACCCCGATCCTCTTCCTTTATTCACTCAGTTTTTAACTTCTAGGCAGGGCTGTTGAAAAAGGATCAAACTAAGTTGTGATGTATTCCCTGATTTTGTCACTGATAACAAAATTTATGTTTTGATATCTCCCTAGTTAGAATATTATGAAGACGTTGTTACTTTCTCTCTTTTATTCCTTTATTCCTTTGACCTTTCATTCCTTGTTTCTTTCTTTTTTCTTTCGTTCCATCCTTCTTTCTTTCTTTCACTCCTTCCTTCTTTCTTTCTCTCTTTTATTCCTTTTTCCTTTCATTCCCTCTTTTATTTATTTTTCCTTTCTTCTTTCTATCTTCCTTTTTCTTTCTTTCTTTCTTTCTTTCTTTCTTTCTTTCTTTCTTTCTCTCTTTGCGCTTTCCATGTTCCCCTCATCCTTTATGTCTCCTTTTCTCATCCTGTCCATTCCTTCTATCCTTTCCTATTCTTTCTTCTGGTCTCCCTCTCTTTTCTCTTTTCTTAGACCTTTCTGGAGTCCCTGAGCTCCCTTGTCTCTGGATCTCTGCTGCTGTGGATGCACCAGAGTCCAGCTGCTACAACTACTCTCTCCATCATCTCTCTCTCTCTCTCTCCCTCTCTCTCTCTCTCTCTCTCTCTCCCTCTCCCTCTCCCTCTCTCTCTCCCCCTCTCTCTCACTCTCTCTCTCTCTCTCTCTCTCTCTCTCTCTCTCTCTCTCTCTCTCTTCATGTCCCTCTATCCCTCTCTCCAACACGGTCTCAGCAGATGTGTGTCTAACATGAGTCTGGTCCTGCTGGAGGTTTCTGCCTGTTAAAGGAAGTTTGTCCTTGCCACTGTAACTTGCTAAATGCTGCAAAGTGCTCTGCTCATGGTGGATTAAGATGAGATCAGACTGAGTCCTGTCTGGAAGAGGGGACTGGATCTGATCCGGTCTTGATGTTGGGTCTTTGTTAATAATAGGACATAGAGGACAGTCTGTTTGGAAAGAGTCTGAGGAGAACGTTTGTTGTGATTTGGGGCTTTATAAATAAAGATTGATTACACAGGAACGTAATGAACCATGAAATGATCGCATTTCCTTGGCAGACATATCTGGAGGGGAGAATTTCACATCTCTTTAGATCTGAAAAAACGTACATTGCCATCTCAAAGTCGTACTTCTTACCTCTTCGAATTTCATCTCCAACTTCAGTGGCTCGTCTCTGCTGTCCCCCTCTTGATCATCTCCTGAGTTCACTCTGTTGAGAGCTCGCTTGAAGGATGCTCTCTCCTTTGAAGTGCCTGTTTGGAAAAAAATACACATTTAGTTTAATTTGCTTTATCCGGAGGGTGTCTGGGCTCAGCCTTAGAGAAAGGGGCAGGAGCTCAGACATCCAGAGGGAGCTCGGAGTAGAGCCGCTGCTCCTTCGCATCGAAAGGAGTCAGCTGAGGTGGTTCGGGGGTTTGATAAGGATGCCTCCCGGACGCCTCCATTTAGAGGTGATCTGGGCATGTAGAAGGCCCCGAGAACTCGTTGGAGGGATTATATATCCCACGTGGTCTGGGATCACCTCTGGATTCCCCAGGAGGAGCTGGAAAGTGTTGCTCAGGAGAGGGATGTCTGTGTTGAACTGCTTGGACTGTTCCCGACCCGACCCCGATAAGCAGAAGTAAATGGATGGATGGAAGTGGTGTTCAAACTTACTTTACATCCTGCCTTTTAGGAAAAAAGGAGCCGGCCACCTGCTCTTCTGAGCCACATTTTGAGTCTAAAGAGGCTTTAACGTTTTTAAATTGACACGAGAGCTACCTGAAGCCGTATCTGTTCTCAGGACACACGCCCTCATCAGCACACAGTGTTCACCTTCTCTGTGTTTGTAGTGGTCTGTGATGTCCCTCCTCATGTTGGAGCCAATAGCCTTGGTAGAGATGTTTTGTCCCACTGTGGAGGTGTCGGAGTGCATTCTCCGCTTCGGACCCTGAGCGTTGACCTGCAAACAGAATCAAATGAGGTCAAATGACATTTCTACACACTGTACCTTTAAAGGAAAGATTGCTACCCTCAAAATATCTTTCATATGATCAAGTTCATATTAGAATAGATTTTGGTTGGTAATGCAAAGAACACACGATAAGATAAGCTGATTTCGGCCAGGTTCAGTCCTTCTATCAAAGGCAGCAAAGTCACGATATTTTGGCTCTCGTTTTAAAGAGTCTCTGAGAGATTTTTCTGTGGTCGGCAAGAACATCGGAGCCACATTGTTTTCTAATTAGAAACCCTAAACATATTCAGTGTTGTGTAAGGAGAACCCGAGGACAGCCAATCATGCACTCTGTGGACTGTCTCCAGTTCTTCCAGCCTGTCGTCTGCAAGTCACGTTTGACCACGTGAGACTTTGTGAGACTTCCAGTTTAAAGGGTGTGGACTCTGCTGAGTTGTTCCTTTCCTTGGTCCCCACACTTCTGGGACAAATCTGTGAAATCTGTTCTTATTTGACATGAGCAGGGGTACTACTGACCATCCACTTGACAATGTCGGCATTCACTTCAGAAAAGACGAAGGGCACGTCATACTTCAGGTCGGCGTCACCCTGGAGGATGGCGATGACGGGAGCTGGACCACAACAGAATGACCCTGCAGGAAGAAACACTACATTTCATTATTTCTATAACTTCTGGCGTTTAACTCAAACAGTGATTTAAGAATATGGCTCAGGGGATTTAACTCTGTGAAACTATTTGTGTTCACCTTCGCTCAGTTCGTGGGGTCCAAGACTTGCCAGCCGTCGTACTTGTCTCCTTTCTTGAGGTCTGGTCTTTTCATCCACCCCTCCACCCAAACATGGAAGTTCCTGCATCATAAACAGATTAATCCTGATCCTAAAGGTTCTCAAAGGTGGAACCTAAGAGTGCCTTCTGGTAGCATGGATCTAATAATCAATGGTGAGGATTCAGCTAGGAATCAGAGAGGCAGCTGGAACACAATGGAACCCAGTGGAAGTTAACACTCCATGTGGATGGCTGTTCCATCTCCTCTCCTTCCGGTCACACATCAAATCAGTCACAAAGTCTGCCTTCTATCACCTCAAGAACATCTCCCGTCTGCGTCCATCTCTCTCTGATTCAGTTGCCCAGACCCTCATTCATGCTTTCATTACCTCCCGGCTGGATTACTGCAATGGAGTCCTGTTCGGGGTACCCAGCAATGCCCTGGACAGGCTCCAATACATGCAGAACTCAGCTGCCAGGGTTCTCACACACACCAAGCCCTGGCAGCACATCACCCCCACTCTCATGCACCTCCACTGGCTCACCTATAAGCTCCTCCTCCTCACCTACAAATCCCTGCATGCCCTCGCCCCCCCAGTACATGGCTGACCTCCTCCACCAACACACTCCACCTGGGTCTCCTCTCAATCCCCGGACTAAGCCGCAGACCTTCGGGGACAGAGCATTCAGTGTGGCAGCCCCTACTCTGTGGAACTCTCTCCCTCCTGACATCCTCAGCGCCCCAACCCTGGACAGTTTTAAGAAAGCAGTCAAAACGCACCTTTTCTTCAAGGCCTTTCCCCAGTAGATATCCCCACTTACCCCCCAGACCCCCTACCTGACCCTGTGAAGTGACCTTGGGTTCTTGAAAGGCGCTATATAAATACCAGCTATTATTATTATTATTATTAACACATTGACTGGAATAGAAACCTATCAGATCCAGTGGAATTTGGCCATTGGGGACACTACCGAGCCATTTCTCTGTGCCGCCTCTGATCCTTGTGAATTGTTTGGGGAAGTTTTTGAGCATCTTAAGCCCCTCAGAAAGGGTAGTTAACTTTGGAACACATAAAGAGAAATTATAAATCCTTCAAACTGAATGCAGGTCTTACCAAATGCTGTCTTCGCTCTCTTTGACTCGCAATCCATAGTCATCAAAGTACTCATCAATAGTGAGGTTGCCGTTTGTGTCATGAGCCGACTGGAAGTTAGTGACAACACGACATGGGATACCCAGGAACCGCATCACTGCAATCACACGCACAATTAAGCATGCACAAAGAAACAAGGGAATGCACAATTTGCACGGGATCAGTATCACCTGAAGACCTCTGGATAAGAAAGTCTGTAATTCGCTCAAAGTTACTGACATTTCTGATTGATAAGACCAGTTATTAAAAAGGATCAGAGGTCCCCAGGTGATACTGATCGTGAAGGAAAAGGGCTTTTGATGGAGAACTGTGTGCTGTACCTGTACACATGACACCAGCAAACACCCAACACTGTCCGTACTTCACTGGATGGCAGTTGCTCTGAGACCAGCGCTGAAGGATGCTTACACTGCCAGTCCAGTGGCTGGGACTCACCCCACCATCGTAGTTACCATTCCAGCGTCCCAATAACACGCCTCGGTCCCCGTTACAGTTGATCTGTAGATGAGAAACCCTGAATGTCACCACCTCTCATTCCAGAATGACGATCAGTATTATGTTGTTTTCTCTCTCAAACATCGCCTACCATGGCGCTGACCACGCGGCTAACATAGATGGGGTTGCAGCGAGCGGACACGTCATCAGCCGGGTTTCTGGTGTGCTTCGGGTTGAGGTCCAACATCTTGAGACAAATATCCACCATTTCCTCCTCAAACTGGGCAGCAAGAGACAAATTAGAGTGACTGACATATCAACTTACACATCATCTGTCTGTGCCTACAAGAGTGTCTTCTGGGTCACCAAAGACCACTTCAGTACGGTTACAGAACTTTGGTGTTCAGGTGACTGTTCCAGGACACTGTGCTGCTACTACATTTAGTGCCAGGTCTCAAAGCAAGATATTAAGGATGTCTGCAGAGCCCAGAAGGACATCACTGAGACCCTTTAGATGAGGGATATGGACTGGAGTCATTTGGGATATCTTCAGTTGTAATTCCCAATCCTCCAGCAGTAGGGAAGTAATCAATTTTCTAGAACAGGTTCAGCCAAGAGTCTGAAGTCCTGAGGAATTCATGTTCAAATGAAAGACATAGGAGCCATTTTTATGAATGACTTGTTTGACCACTAGATGGGGGTGTTTCTCTTTGCCTGAATGCCTACAACTGATCACCAGGCAGGTGAGATAAATCAGGGCAGGTAAGCTTAGGGAGCACATGGTTCTTAACACACATATGCCTATGTAATGGGAACGTCACCTAAAAGGAAACTTTGGTTTTGATTTCACTGCTCTGTGTATTTTGAATATCCACATCACCTCCTAAAGGGTGAGAGAAAGGTTAGGACTCCCATGCTCACCTGTCCGAATATCCAAGCCATAGAACGGGGGTAACCAGCTGCTCCCTGATAGATGACCCCCTCCTCGTTCATTACGTACTCTTGTCTCTCCCTCTCATCAGAGAGATACACCCAGTCACCTGCAAACAAAAGTGTAACAGACAAATCTATGACAGAGCATGGAGACACACTAAGTGATGTAATGTTTGCTTCTTTGATCATTATTCCTCTGAAAACATTTCAGAAATAAAGCGTTAGCACTTAACGGCTAGCTCTCTGGGTGTTTTAAACTTAAGACTTACCTTTTCAATCTGGCTTTTAACATGGAGTAATTTTATTTTAGCCCTGGACTGCATTATTACCATTATGACCATTGTTTTAGCATAATTTTTATTTATTCTATTATATCTTACTCTATCTTATTTAATTAAATTGTTCTGGTATTTTTCAGATTTTATTTTATTATATTGTAGTAATTTTATTTCGATATTTATAAGATTTTATTTATAAGATTTTATTGTAATTATTTTACTTTATTTTTCTGGTATTTATTTATTTGATTTATTTTTTTATTTATTGTAATTATTTAATTTTATTTTCCTGGTATTTATTTATTCAATTGTATTTATTGTAATTATTTTATTTTATTTTCCTGGTATTTATTTATTTTAATGTAGTTGTTTTATTTTGATATTTATCAGATTTTATTTTATTCAATTTTATTAATTTTATTGTAACATTTTTGTTTTATTTTTCTGGTATTTGTTTATTTTATTGTAATTATGTCATTGTATTTTTCTGGTATTAAAAGAACATGCTGACATATTTTTATTTATTCATTCATATATTTTATTTGTTTTTCTCTTGGCTGCAGTACCACCACTAACCTGAGCACCAGGGGTTGAAGAGCACCACCAAAGTCCCCAAAGTTTTCTTGTCACTCATCGTGCTTGCAGACAGCGAGTACCTGCCCACAGGAGCATCAACTGGAGGGGTCACAGAAAGTGTCACAACACCCAGCTGCAGATTGGAGCTCTTGTCGATACTGCTTCCCCATACTGCCTTGACGCCACTGGCGTACATGCGAGTGGGGTTTCCAAACTCAGACCTTGTCCCGAGGTTCTCTGATGGAGCAGGACCTGGTGAGGACGGGATCATGTCGGTGAGCTTTGACCATAAATGGATTCATGTTATCTTTATATTTTGTTATACCCCCCGCTGAGGTAGAAGGACTAGTCACCAACAAAACACCACAACAAAATTACTTCCACAACAGTCCCTTTAAAAAGTGTAACATCACAGTGAACCACCTGTCTCCACGGTGAGGATGAGGGTGTCATGGTAACTGAAAGGTTGCATCATTTCCAGAGTCAGGAGGAAGGACTGGCCCCGCCTCACTATCAGCTGCTTTGATGTTAGTTCAGCGGTGCGATGGGCCACGTTGTTGGACTCACAGTGAAAGTCCACATTCTTAATCACTGCAGAAACACAGACAACAAATAACAACATAATTCAATGTGTACAGGCCAGACAACAGAGGGACGCACACGCGGTCCAAAAATAAACAAAGTGCAAAAAAAAGAGATGCCCATGATGGAGTTGGTAGTTGATAGTTATTTTCCTCTTTGTTACAATGAGTTGGAAAATGAGAGGGATACACATTTCAAGCCAACACCTTAAGTTTCATTTTAATGTAGGAATGACTTTTGAAAGATGTTTTCAAGATGAGCAATCATCAAAACAGTAAAAAGTGTGACAACCAACCCCTTACTTATTATTTTTTCATTTACTCATTTATTCACTTATCTACTTATTTTGGTTTTCTTATACATTACATTGATCTTCAGTAAATAATGTGTAAAAACATTTGAAAAATACAACTTGTCACATGTAGAACTCCAAATCTCCAAAACGCTGGGACACAGTGTAAAATGTTAAAAATGACAGATTTTGAAGGTTTGCAAATTATTTAAAACGTGTTTTAATTATAATTATTCTTTCTTTCTTTCTTTCTTTCCTTCTTTTATTCATTTTTCCTTCCATTCCTTTCTGATTGTTCTTTCTTTCTTTCTTTCTTTCTTTCTTTGTTCTTTCCATGTTTCTTCATCATTTGTCTCCTTTTCTCACCCCGTCCTTTCCTTCTGTCATTCTTTCACCATTTATTCTCCTCTTTTTCTTTCTTCTGGTCTCCCTCTCTTCTCTCTTTTCTTAGACCTTTCTGGAGTCCCTGAGCTCCCTTGTCTCGTAGGTTCCTCTGAATCTCTGCTGTAAATTATTTATTTATTTCATTCCTTCTTTACTGCTGTCCCTCTTTCCTTCCTTCTTTTATTCATCTGATTTCTCTTTCTTTCTTTCTGTCTTTCTTTCTTTCTTTCTTTCTCTCTTTGTTCTTTCCATGTTTCTTCATCATTTGCCTCCTTTTCTTATCCCGTCCTTTTCTTCTGTCATTCCATTTATTCTCCTCTTTTTCTTTCTTCTGGTCTCCCTCTCTTTTCTCTTTTCTTGCACCTTTCTGGAGTCCCTGAGCTCCCTTGTCTCGTAGGTTCCTCTGGATCTCTGCTGTAGCTTCTTTCCATCTTTCATTCCTTCTTTCCTGCTGTCCCTCTTTCCTTCCTTCTTTTATTCATTTTTCCTTTCTGATTTCTCTTTCTTTCTTTCTTTCTTTCTTTCTTTCTTTGTTCTTTCCATGTTTCCTTTTCCTTTATGTCTCCTTTTCTCATCCCGTCCTTTCCTTCTGTCATTCCCTTCCCCATTTATTCTCCTCTTTTTCTTTCTTCTGGTCTCCCTCTGGATCTCTGCTGTAGATTATTTCCATCTTTCATTCCTTCTTTACTGCTGTCCCTCTTTCTTTCTTTCTTTCTTTCTTTCTTTCTGTCGTTCTTTCATTTATTTTTCCTTTCATGCCTTTCTGCTTTTTCTTTCTTTCTTTCTTTTTTTCTTTTTTTCTCACTTTTCTTCAATCTTTCTTTCATTCCTTCTTGCTTTCTCTCCTTCTTTCTTTTCTTAGTTGTCTCTTAAAGTAAATAATGATCACACATCTGATGTTCTTAAATGAAAACTCTGTCTACATATTTCACCTTGTTAAAATCATCCTCATAAAATATATAACAATATTAAAACATGTGAAAATAACTCCTACTCACTCTTTGCCATCCTGTCAGCGTTGCAGTGATCAGTCGTCGGTCTGTCGACGGATCACAGCTGACTCCCTGCTTTTAAACCCAATTTATAAAACCTCTTTACTTCCTCATGAAGATAAAATACCTGAAGTTCCCGCAGCACTGTTTACACGCAATCAGACTCCCTGATCGCTGACAGGCATGACGAGAATTCACCAACAACCCCCCCAAAAAGTAAAAGTTGGTAGAGGGTAATAAAAACAAACCGTTATCTGTGCTGTCTAAATCTGTGAGGCTGTGAGGGTGGAGCTTTTATTCTATCTGATGTTGATTATCATGAAGAGAGGGCAGGACAGGTCACTCTGTACAGAGGAGAGTCTTATTATCATTATTAATATTTAGTCCTAACCTTTCATATGAATTCTGAGGGTCACACCTTCAGAGTCAAGTTTTTGACTTTGTAAATGTTAGAAATGTTAGTGCCCCTAATTATTTCCTGTAACTCTTGAAAGTATGAGGTGCTGTTTGTAACATTTCTCCATATTTATCTCCAAAACTTCATAAAAACGAAGTATAGAGGAATACTTGTGATCTTTTCACTTTATTTTTGTCCTGACAAATATTTTTAAGGTAAAATCACTGTGAAATATAAATGTTAAATATAAATATTAATGTTGAATGTTTAATATAAATGTTAAATGTTGAATATAAATGTTAAATGTTGAATATAAATGTTAAATGTTAAATCTAAGCTTTTATTTTGGTATTTACGCTTGGAAGCAGTTTGAATTTGCAAACTAGCTTAATATTTAGGATCTTAGAGAAACATTAAACATTTAGATTTAGATTTAACATTTAGACTTGGATTTAACATTCAACATTTAGACTTAGGATTAACCTTTAACATTTAGATTTAGATTTAACATTTAGACTTAGATTTAACATTCAACATTTAGACTTAGGATTAAGATTTAACATTTAGATTTAGATTTAACATTTAGACTTAGATTTAACATTCAACATTTAGACTTAGGATTAAGATTTAACATTTAGACTAAGATTTAACATTTAGATTTAGATTTAACATTTAGACTTAGATTTAACATTCAACATTTAGATTTAGATTTAACATTTAGACTTAGATTTAACATTCAACATTTAGATTTAGGATTAAGATTTAACATTTAGATTTAGATTTAACATTTAGACTTAGATTTAACATTCAACATTTAGACTTAGGATTAAGATTTAACATTTAGATTTAGATTTTGCATTAGGAATTGACATTCAACATTTATATTTAACATTTAAAATTTATATTTAGATTTTGCATTAGGAATTGACATTCAACATTTATATTTAACATTTAAAATTTACATTTATATTTAACATTTAGATTTATATTCAACGTTGAGATTTAGATTTAGCATTAGGATTTAACATTTGACATTTATATTTATATTTAGTTTATAGATTTAACATTTAACGTTTAGACTTAGATTTAACATGTAACATTTATATTTGACATTTATATTTGAATTTAACATTACAATTTATATTCAACATTTATATTTAGATTTAACATTTATATTTATATTTAGCATTACAATTTAACATTTGACATTTATATTAAGTTTTTAGATTTAACATTTGACATTTATATTTAGTTTTTAGATTTAACATTTAATGTTTAGACTTAGATTTAACGTTTAACATTTTGATTTGTAATAAGCATTAGGATTTAACATTCAACATTTATATTTAACATTTACATTTGACATTAAAAATGTTGATTTATATTTTACATTTATATTTAGCATTAGGATTTAACATTTATATTTAAATTTAGTTTTTAGATTTAACAGTCATTTTAACTTGGAAAAAAAAAAAAGTAAAAGTTAAACCTGAAGTCCATAAAGAAAAGTTGTTTTAATCTCTATGATATACCAGCTTATCGTCAGCATGTTAGCACACACCTCTGAATGTTCAGTTAGAAATGTGAGTTTTCTCTATGACACAGACTTTAACATTATGAGTTATGTATTTAAATAAAAGTTATTAACATTATAAAGAGCTTTAATGACACTTGAGTAATAATTCCAAGCTTTTTTAACTCTTTTATTTTATTGAAATGTGTGAATGAAGGTTATGAAGGACATCCTGTGTAACATGTACTCATATTAGAAAAAGGATTGAATGATTTCTACCGTATTTATTTCATATTAAAGATGAAGTGATGACCGAAATTCCAGATTAGCACCAGAGCAATGAAACAATCAGAGACAGGATTTGTTGCGATGAGCTGATGAGATTCCTGACATGTCTGATTCTGAGTCTTGTCTTGAAGAGTTTAGCTCTATGTAACGTGTTGTGACCTGATAATGCATCTTTTTCACTGATAGATATCTGACTGTATGCCTGAGAGGAAACACTGATGCAGACTCAAAGATGTCTGGGTGGATTATGGCGCACGAAGAAGACAATCACGATTGAGCGGACGTGTCCACCATGACAGATTTTATGCTTCCTTCTTCTCTGTCAGTTCATGTTGTAGTCAAAGTCATAAAAACACAGAAGAACACACAATCCCACGAGAGCAGCAGCTTCACGTTTGTCAGCTATCAGGCCAGCTGTGCTGTGATTGGTCAATAATTGGACTCCAGTTGTTGTCATTGGTCATATCCTTCCGTGTCATTGGTCAGTTCTTGAAGGTTCTGGTACCACAAAGTGAATTCTCGACGTGAGCGGTGGAAGCGCCTGATTGGTCAGTTGATCAGTTTGTGGGCGGGGCGTCGCCCTCGAGAGCGTCGGAGATCTTCATGCTGAGCTCCGAGAACGACGGACGCTTTTCTTGGTTCTGAGAACGAGGGAACACAGAGGAGGAGAGTTTGAGAGTCTCTACGTAGACCGGTTAAAAGAAGGTAATGTAAACACACAGCTCTCACCTCCAGCCAACAAAGCTCCATGATGTCATAGATGAGGGGCGTGGCCAATTTGGGCCGATAGAGTCGATGACCATTAGTTACCAAGGTAACCACTTCATGGTTCTGACTCTGTTCGAATGGCATGCGACCCTCCGAGAAGACCTCCCACATCAACACACCTGGAAACACCAACAACAGGTTACTGAGCAGAGACCGGAGTTTGAGGATCAGGTTCCTCTGAAACAGGAAGTGAAGAAGTCGGTTCCCACCCTTCAACTTAGAAGACCAGGAACTACTTTTCAAGGAATTGAAAAAAAAATTCAGTCCAGTGAAGTTTGAAGAACCACGAAAGTCATTCCAAATACCTGAACTTCCCCCGTCTGCGTTTCACAAAAGTTACTAACCATAGTCCTTTATCTGGAGTCCCTGAGCTCCCTTGTCTCGTAGGTTCCTCTGGATCTCTGCTGTAGATTCTTTCTTTCATTCCTTCTTTCCATCTTTCAATCTTTCATTCCTTCTTTCCTGTTGCCCCCTTTCTTTCTTTCCTTCTTTTATTAATTTTTCCTTTCTTTCTTTCTTTCTTTCTTTCTGTCGCTCTTTCGTTTTTTCCTTCCATTCTTTTCTTCTTACTCTTTCTTTCTTTCTTTTATTCATTTTTCCCTTCTTTCTATCGCTTTTTTTTTTTTACTTCCATTCATTTCTTCTTTCTTCCTCTCTTTCTTCCTTTCTTTCTTTCTTTCTTCCTTTCTTTCTTTCTTTCTTTCTTTCTTTCTTTCCTTCCTTCCTTTCTTCTTTTATTCATTTTTCCTTTCTTTCTTTCTTTCTTTCTTTCTTTCCTTCCTTCCTTCCTTCCTTCCTTCTTTTATACATTTTTCCTTTCTTTCTTTCTTTCTTTCTTTCCTTCTTTTATTAATTTTTCCTTTCTTTCTTTCTTTCTTTCTTTCTTTCTTTCTTTCTTTCTGTCGCTCTTTCGTTTTTTCCTTCCATTCTTTTCTTCTTACTCTTTCTTTCTTTCTTTTATTCATTTTTCCTTTCTTTCTTTCCTTCTTTCTATCGCTTTTTTTTTTTTTTACTTCCATTCATTTCTTCTTTCTTCCTCTCTTTCTTCCTTTCTTTCTTTCTTTCTTCCTTTCTTTCTTTCTTTCTTTCTTTCTTTCCTTCCTTCCTTTCTTCTTTTATTCATTTTTCCTTTCTTTCTTTCTTTCTTTCTTTCTTTCTTTCTTTCCTTCCTTCTTTTATACATTTTTCCTTTCTTTCTTTCTTTCTTTCCTTCCTTCCTTCCTTCTTTTATACATTTTTTCTTTCATTCCTTTCTTTCCTTCCTTCCTTCTTTTATTCATTTTTCCTTTCTTTCTTTCTTTCCTTCCTTCCTTCCTTCTTTTATACATTTTTCCTTTCTTTCTTTCTTTCCTTCCTTCCTTCTTTTATTCATTTTTCCTTTCTTTCTTTCTTTCCTTCCTTCCTTCCTTCTTTTATACATTTTTCCTTTCATTCCTTTCTGCTGTCTTTCTTTCTTTCTTTCTTTCTTTCTTTCCTTCCTTCCTTTCTTCTTTTATTCATTTTTCCTTTCTTTCTTTCTTTCTTTCTTTCTTTCTTTCTTTCTTTCTTTCTTTCCTTCCTTCCTTCCTTCCTTCCTTCCTTCCTTCCTTCTTTTATACATTTTTCCTTTCTTTCTTTCTTTCTTTCTTTCCTTCCTTCCTTCCTTCTTTTATACATTTTTCCTTTCATTCCTTTCTGCTGTCTTTCTTTCTTTCTTTCCTTCTTTCCTTCCTTCTTTTATTCATTATTCCCAGGTCCTAAGGTTCCTTCAGTCTGTCAGATGGAACCTGATGTTGAAGTTCACCCACCGTACGACCAGACGTCTGACTTGCTGCTGTACTTTCTGTAGTTAAAGACTTCAGGAGCCGACCACTTCACAGGAAACTTGGCACTGGACGAGCTGGTGTACTGGTCGTCTAACACGTACCTGAAAAACAGGAAACAACTATTAAAAAACGAGAACTATTTTCAAGGTACTACTTCCAATTGTAAGTCAGCAGGTCTGTAGATACTCATTGTTATAAGACGTCTTTTGCTAGCCAAACTTAGCCTCCCAATCTGGCTACCAAAAGAGCCTCATAAGTGCAGATGATGTCATTGTGACCACGCCCACTTCTCTTTTAAACAGTCTACGAGTGTAAATGTGTTGAGATGAATTCGTACCTTGCCATGCCGAAGTCGGCCACCTTGACAACCAGAGAGTCATTCACCAGACAGTTTCTTGCAGCCTGCACAAGAGGAGAAACCATGAAGAGAGATCCAGGAAGAAGTCTATTTCACATCACTTCACACATCAATCCTGGGAAGGAGGTAAAAACAAAGAACCAGTCCTGGGATGTTAAACCAGCAGTTACCAGATCTCTGTGGATGAAGCTGTTGGCCTCCAAGTACTCCATCCCTTCGCTCACATCCAGGCAGATACTCAGCAGGGAGCCCAGGCTGAACCGGCCCCGCTGCTGCCTGAGGAAGTTCAGCAGACAGCCGAGCGCCATGAACTCTGTGACGATGTAAATGGGCTTCTGCTGGCTGCACACGCCGTACAGCTGCACCAGTTTGGGGTGAGACAGTCTCCTGGAAAACAGGTAAGGATATATTAACTTTTACTGGTGTGGTTTCAAAGTTTAGACTTCTGGTGTTGAGAGAAAGTTTTTGCAGTAACAGGCCTCCTCTTCTGTTGGTGCAGTTACCACAAGTCTCCAGCAGAGGGAGGCAAAGGAAGGCAAATAATGTGGAGGTGTGTCTCTTCCTTGTTTAAAACCCCTCCGTCTCTCCTCCATCCTTACATCATGACTTTGGCCTCCTCGATGAAGTCCTCCTCATACATGGCCCCCTCTCTGATGGCCTTGATGGCCACTTTGTGCTGAGCCCTCCACTTTCCCAGCCTCACAAGACCGAACTGCCCGCTGCCCATCTCCTTCATGAAGGTCAGCTCACTGGGGTTGATCTCCCACTTCTCTGGAGGGTGGAAAGAAGAGGAGAGGAGGAATCAATCAGTCTTTATTGATACAACACCAAATCCCAACAAACGTTCTCCTCAGACTCTTTCCAAACAGAGCCGGTCTAGACCGTACTCTATGTTCTATTATCAACAAAGACCCAACATCAAGACCGGATCAGATCCAGTCCCATCTTCCAGACAGGACTCAGTCTGATCTCATCTTAATCCACCATGAGCAGAGCACTTTGCAGCATTTAGCAAGTTACAGTGGCAAGGACAAACTTCCTTTAACAGGCAGAAACCTCCAGCAGGACCAGACTCATGTTAGACACACATCTGCTGAGACCGTGTTGGAGAGAGGGATAGAGGGACAAGAAGAAAGAGAGAGAGGGATACAGAGAGAGAGAGAGAGAGAGAGAGAGAGAGATGGATAGAGGGAGAAGAAGAAAGAGAGAGAGAGAGAGATAAAGATTGAGGGATAGAGGGAAAAAGAGAAAGAGAGAGATAAGGAGATAAAGAGAGATAGAAAGAGAGAAAGAGAGAGAGAGAAACAGATATAGAGGAAGAGGGATAGAGGGATACAGAAATGAAGACAAAGAGAGAGAGGGATACAGAGAGATGAAGAGAGAGAGAGGGATGAAGAGAGAGAGAGGGATAGAGGGAAATAAACGGGTACAAAAATGCTCAATCTGACTCACCGTAGCTGAAGCCAGCAGTGGACGGGGCAGACTTGTCCTGTTTCCCTACAGGGTACCTTAATCTGGCAACCAGACCTGAGACAGACAGACAGGAAACAACAGGACAGATGGACAAATGTTAAATAAATGCACATTCAAGTAAAACCTTGGATAGTTTAGATAATCACATAAAGACTTTTTTTACTATCTTCAAGTTATAAAATATGAAAGTTTCAAACATGTTATAAAAATAATTCAAAACAAGGCTGTAAAATTGAACATTTTAACATGGGGCTCTATGGAGACTGACTCCCTTTTGGGGCCACCCTCTAGTGGACACTCAAGGAACTGCAGTTCGGGGGACTTGGTTTCCTGTTTTAGCAGCTTATTTTTTTTGCGTTGTTTACCTGCTGCGTTGTGTTTGTGGTACTCGATGAGGTCGGGGATGGAGTTGAAGAGGTGTTTCTCTGCCAGGTAATACTGTGGAGGTGAGCTTTGTGTCACCTTGATGTGGTAATGTTTTATAACAGATTGGCCATCCCTGCAATCACACAACACAACACAAAACAACACAACAACACAAAACAACACAACAACACATAAGACAGCTTTTTTATTTACTGTAAAATAACTCAAATGAAATTGTAGACTGAATATGAACACAATGTGTGTGTGTGTGTGTGTGTGTGTGTGTGTGTGTGTGTGTGTGTGTGTGTGTGTGTGTGTGTGTGTGTGTTTACCCCGCAACAGACTTGGCATAGAGAGAGACGGTGTAGGTTTCTGCAGTGCTCGAGTCTCTCACAATGAAGCTTCCCTCTTTGTCCTGCAGGGGGCGCCACAGAGACAAACACAAGGTAATAAGCGACATGAGGTTTTAAAATTTGATTTCACATGACTTTAAAATTTAATATTTGTCTAATGAAATCACTTTTGTTGCCGAAAAGTTCTGATGCTATTAAAAGTTTTGTGTTTTTTTTTAATGTAAATAAATATTAGTGGAAAATGTTCTTATAATAAGAAGGACCCCACTTTGAGAACCACTGCTCTAGTGGACACTCAAGGAACTGCAATAAGAGTGTGTTCAACAATACTTATAAGGTCATAGGTCAAAAAGAGACTACAGGAGGACAGAAGAATGTAAAAAGAAAGAAAGAAAGAACAGACCAAAGAAAAGGAGGGAAAGAAAATAGAAGAAGTAATTTAACAAGAAAAAAAGACAGAAATATGGAGGGAATAAAGCTCACCTCTTTTCTCAGCAGCTCTTCTGCTTTGTTCCGGTTCACTTGTTTACTGTACCAACTACACAACAAGATTATATCATCAACACATAGTCAGAATAAAAACTATAAGTGTCTGTGATCCAACGACTGAATTAAAGAAGTGTTTGTCCTCAGTCTGCAGAGAGATCCTCGCTGATTAAACCTGTAGAGATTCCTGAACTCTGTTGATTCAGAGTACAATGATTAACAAACTCACACAAACTGCTCCAGGTTTCCGGATTTCTTCTCTGTCACGTAATTACTCGGGATGTAGCCTTCCTCACTGTCACACAAACACAGAGGAGACAGCGTCAGAACACTGAGGGAGCGAGAACACACACCAAAACAACCACTCCACAGATTACCACCAACAAACCTGAACGCCACATTCTGTCCATCTGGACTTCTGATTGGTCGAAACTTGAACAACCTGATCACACACCTCATATTCAGATGTTTCTTAGCACCTCCTTTTTTTAAGGTGACATATCATTCAAAATTGACTTTTTAATGGTTCTCTCCCTGAAATCTGTGTCCCTGTCTACAAACCCCCTGAAAAGTCAAAGACTCCATTCTGCCCCTGTTCTGATTTCTCCACCTTTCTGTAAATGTGTGCTGAAACCAGCCGTTTCAGTTTTCAGTGATTTTCATTTTCACAACGCCATCCGGTCTGTAACAGGAAGTCAGAGCTCGGAGCTTGTTCAGCCCATAGACTGTATAAAATACAACTCAACCCCTCCTCCGTTTTTCATTCCCTGCACACATGTGTGCTAACAAGGAGCTTAGGAGGGAGGCATGCTAGTTGTAGGCTGTCTTAATAAACACAAAGGTCGGTTTTACTCCCCACGTCTGCAGATTTGAAGATCTAGTGGATGATTTTTAGTTTTCATGGAAAAGTGCTAGCGCTAGTTAGCATAGCCACATAAATACATGTTGGTAGCTGTGTACCAAGACACACGTCGACATGCTGATATATAAAACAACAAGAAACACTAAATCTATGACCAATCCAGAAAGTACCTGCTGCAGGCGCCTCTCTGTCAGGATCAGATTCTGGATCAGATTCAGAGGGTTGAAGTAACGTGGGTCTGTGAGCAGCCGTGTATATTCAGTCAACATGTAAACATTAGATCAACGTGCTGGACGGCCGAGGCCACACCCACTTCCTGAGAGGGCGTGGTCAGAGAGCTCATTCTCATTTAAAGGCACAGACACAGAAAACAGCCTGTTCTGAGCAGGGCTGAAAAAGAGGGGTTTACAGGCAGACCAGAATCTGATTTCAAAGTGTTTTTATGAGCAATAAACTTTAAAGACATGTTTTGGGGACCTCTTAGACCAATATATGTTGATGAGAAAGAGCAGAATATGTCACCTTTAAAGCACCTGAAGTGGACTTTAGCATCTTTCTCCACACTCACCCGTACACGTTTCGCGCCTTGTACCAGTTGGCGTCACGTTTATCCAGGATGACGTACTCGCCTCCTTTCACCAGGCTCAGGTCGGGTGCCTCAGTAGCCGTAAAGTCGTACAGTGCTACCACCATCTCCTCCTCTTCCTCCTCCTCCTCCTCCTCCTTTTCTTCTTCTTCTTCGTCATCATCCTCTTCTTTAACGTCATCGTCTTGACCAGCCTGAGGTGGGGGTGGAGCCGGGCGACGCTGATGGGTTCAGGACGAGACAAATTTTAGGTTTTCACTAGGGTTTAAATATTAATCGTGTGTGTGTGTGTGTGTGTGTGTGTGTGTGTGTGTGTGTGTGTGTGTGTGTGTGTGTGTGTGTGTGTGTGTGTGTGGTTGCAGTCACCCTCTCGTTTTTACTCTGCTCTCCAGGAATCGGGGGTAAAGGTTTTCTGGAGACTGAAAACAAGAAAGACTTTTTTAACATTCGTCTTCATTTTAATGACCTGACATCCATGTGACCTTTGACCTCTCACTGTGTGAACACTACTCTGTTGAATTCTTGCGTAACATTGTTGTTAAAGAACTGAAGATAATCATGCTGCTGCAGCGATCATACGTCTGAATGAATCAGCTAACGGTTTTCTTTAGAGTTTCCACTCCCGCTTCCTGTTTTTCTTTCACGCTCGGTGAATCAAGACTTTTAGGTTCTGCACTGAAAGAAATACACAACAGAGATCTATATCAATCTTAAAACCAACATTTTGAGCCTTAAAAAGCCCAAAAGAGTGATCAAATATTATTATATAAGGTTGTATTTCACACTGTAGTACTGCATGCATACTGCTAACCAGTCATAACAGAGTAAAGTGAACACCAACAGGTAGAAATGGAGTCTCTTACTGTCTCCAAACAGGTTGTACTCCTCGCAGCCCAGTGCCTGTTTTTCCGCCTGACGACAGCAAAGCCACGCCCCCTCCTGCCAGAACTGAGGATGGAACTTCGTCATGATGACCAGATTGTCTTTGATCTCTGCACAAAAAGAAAAGGGTCCAAGAGGAATGAAGTCTCCACACAGTAAGAATCTTTATCTTTATTCTGCTGTTTCTTTAAGGCCACTAGGGGGCAGCATACACAATAGTGATGTGTCGATCGCGAACGATCCGGCTCTAAGAGCCGGCTCTTTGAAGTGAACGACGGGAGCCGGTTCCTGACTGGGAGCCGTTTTTGTTTTTTTTCCTCGTCTTTTTCTGTGAAAGCCTCACGTGATTGGTCAAGACATGGTGGCGTCTTGACCAATCACGTGTCTACATTGAGCAGAACGGGGAGGGGATGGGTCAGAGACACAGACAGCACAGTGAGCACACCAACAGGAGGGAGACGAGAGGGAGAACATGGTTGACAGAGAGAACGCACTGGAAAGGTGAGAAAACGAGTGACTGTAGAAAACACAGAAAACTTTAGACACATTTAAAAGGCATAGACTGTTCAACGGCAGAGGGAAGACTGCAAGGTGAAAGTGTCATCAATCAGGCTCCACAAAAAACTTGCAAAGGCACATTAGATCTGTCTGTGAAGGTTCTCAGTCATCCAGGTCATGGACATTAGCAGTGTTTATCCATCAGTGCAATAAGTGAAGAATAAAGACAGTCAAGGTAACCTGCTGTTAATGAAGGTGTTTAAAAGTTTATAAATAATATACAGACAATCAGAGATTGGACCTTTTTGTCTAATTATGATGAGTCATGTTTTTTGTACTTTATAATTTAATTTCTGTAGAACTCTGCTCCATGTTGAGAATATAAATAAAGCCTTTTAAATGATGCACATTTCATATAATGTATGTTTTTTACATTAGTAATTCATTTTACATATAATTTAACATTATTTTAGGTAATACAGTCATTCAAACAAGAAAAAATCTGAGGAGCCACTTGGGAGCCGAAAGAGCCGGCTCTTTGTAGTGAGCCGAGCCAAAAGAACCGGCTCTGTAAAAAGAGCCGGAATTCCCATCACTAATACACAAGCAAACTTCACTGGTGCTAGCTTCTATTTAAGGCGTTTTTTTCCAATCCAATTCAATCCACTTTATTTATAAAGCACATTTAAAAAAAACAATCAAGTTTAGCAAAGTGCTGCACAGTGAGGTGAAATAAGTTAAAACACACAGAACATAAAACGCTGTCAGAAAATCAAACAGAATAAAGTAAAAGAATCATGATAAAAGAAATAAGACACTTAAAAAGAATAAAAACACAAGAAGAGCAAATACAAATCCAGAGACAGAGACCACACAACTCTCAAACTGGGTTAAAAGCCAAGGAGTAAAATATATATTTTAAGGCAGGATCTAAAAGTCAGTAATGTTGGGGACAGTCTAACATGGGGGGGCAGCTCGTTCCACAGTTTGGGGGCCACTGCCGAGAAGGCACGGCCACCCCTGGTTTTCAGCCTGGTCTTAGGGACCACAAGAAGCTGCTGTTCTGTAGACCTCAAAGACCTTGCAGGAGTGTAGCTTTGCAGGAGGTCGGTGATGTACTGTCCAGCTACTCCACTTAAAGATTTAAAAACAAACAATAAAATCTTAAATCCTGAAATGAACAGGGAGCCAGTGGAGGGAGGCGAGGATGGGGGTTATGTGCTCTCGCTTACGGGTGCCAGTTAAGATATGATAAGATAAGATACTCCTTTATTCGTCCCACAACGGGGAAATTCATGGAGTCACAGCAGCAAACAAAAAGAAGAATTTCAACAAGAATATATATAGAAAAGAAATGTTCATCAGAGACGACAGCTTGGCCATAATTCTCCTGTCAGCCACCACCTCCACAGGGTCCAGGACTGAGCTGGCCTTCTTCCCCAGTTAGTTCAGTCTGGCTCTCCTGTATCCTGTCCGCCCACAGCAGGTGAACTCCTTCCAATGTGGCGTTCGTGTCCGGTGTTAGCTCTGTTAGCATGATGCTACTCTGGTGCTGGGTTAAAAGACAAGCAGCAGCATTCTGAACTAGCTGAAGGCGTGCCAGGGAGGCCGGGTTAACGCTGACATAAAGGGCGTTACAGTCATCCAGATGAGTCCAAATAAAAGCATGTATAACTTTCAAAATCATTAAAAGATAAAATCAATCTTAGATAAAAGCCTCAAGTGATAAAAACAAGATCGGACAATGGAATTTATTTGTTTATCTAATTTAAAATCACAGTCCATTATGACACCAAGACTGGTTACTGACTGTTTCACGTAAGGTGGCAGGGAGCCCAGGTCCAATATCTTGTCCTTACATGCAGCACTGGATTCGAACACAATAACTTCCATTTTGTTTTCATTACAGTTTAAAAAGTTTAAAGACATCCAGGCTTTTATGTCTCTGAGGCAGCTAAGTAAAGGCTCCATTGAGCTTTTGTCATTTTCCACCGAAGGAACTTTACCCTGGAACTACGTGCGCTTTGACCGGTAGATACCAGGGGTAGTACCCTCCTCTTTGCCTCTTGCTTGTTCAACCAAAAGTAAGCATGAGTTAACATTTCACAACTGGCAACCGCCATCTTTGGGCTTCAATCCTCTGCTTTAGAAACGTGTGGTTGATGCCAGCAAGACCACATCCATGTTTTAAACAGGCTGTGGTATTTAGCTTCACAACCCCTTGAACAACAAACTGGTAAACAACATCAGTGAAGAAGAATGCTAGAAAACCAAAACAATGATCTGAAAGACGCTACAAGGCTTTGAGGAAGGTTCACACAGCCTAGATCATGTGGTTGACTGAGAGAAGAGAGAGAGAGTGACAAAGTTTGGACTTGAGGTTAGAGTTGGGGTAAATAAAGTGGTTTCGAAACGCTAGTCTACCTCGTGTGAGCTTTCTGTAAGACACTGGAGTGTTAGCTTCAAAATATGACTCCCAAATAACTAGCTTTAAAACATGCAGACATATAACTGTAAGAGAACAATATACCCGGAGCCTTTTAGAGTATTGTTTGGTGTTCAGGCAAACAGGCAGGGTATAACTTCCGACCATTCTTATGTAACTGCGTTTACATCACTGAAAGCACGGAGGTTAAGCTGCTGATCCTCCCTCCTTTATACAGTGGAAGTTAAAGGTGACATATCATGCAAAATCTTCTTTTTAATGGTTCTCTCCCTGAAATCTGTGTCCCTGTCTACAAACCCCCTGAAAAGTAAAAGAATCCATTCTGCCCCTGTTCTGATTTCTCCACCTTTCTGTAAATGTGTGCTGAAACCAGCCGTTTCAGTTTTCAGTGTTTTTCATACGTCACAACGCCATCCGGTCTGTAACAGGAAGTCAGAGCTCGGAGCTTGTTCAGCCCATAGACTGTATAAAATACAACTCAACCCCTCCTCCGTTTTTCATTCCCTGCACACATGTGTGCTAACAAGGAGCTTAGGAGGGAGGCATGCTAGTTGTAGGCTGTCTTAATAAACACAAAGGTCGCTTTGACTCCCCACGTCTGCAGATTTGAAGATCTAGTGGAGGATTTTTAGTTTTCATGGAAAAGTGCTAGCACTAGTTAGCATAGCCACATAGCTACATGTTGGTAGCTGTGTACCAAGACACACGTCGACATGCTGACAAATAAAACAACAAGAAACACTAAATCTGTGACCAATGGTTCAGAAAGGTCCTGCTGCAGGCGCCTCTCCATCAGGATCA
The DNA here is from genome assembly GCF_009762535.1 of Notolabrus celidotus. Taxonomy (NCBI): domain Eukaryota; kingdom Metazoa; phylum Chordata; class Actinopteri; order Labriformes; family Labridae; genus Notolabrus; species Notolabrus celidotus. The sequence continues at coordinate 1,118,645 of NC_048294.1, forward strand.
GATTCTGGATCAGATTCGGAGGGTTGAAGTAACGCAGGTCTGTAAGCAGCCAACGTGTAAACATTAGATCAACGTGCTGGACAGCCGAGGACACACCCACTTCCCGAGGGGGCGTGGTCAGAGAGCTCATTCTCATTTAAAGCCACAGACACAGAAAACAGCCTGTTCTGAGCAGGGCTGAAAAAGAGGGGTTTACAGGCAGACGAAAATGTGATTTCAAAGTGTTTTTATGAACAATAAACTTTAAAGACATGTTTTGGGGACCTCTTAGACCAATATATGTTGATGAGAAAGAGCAGAATATGTCACCTTTAAAGAAGTCATGATGTGCCTTGAAATAGAAAAGTTAAGATTTATGTTGAAGGGTTCACTTGGAAGATATAACCAGACGTGGATTCCATTTATTGAATATGTAGAGAAACTGTCATTCCCAGCAACTTAAAGCAACATACTGTATGTCTGTGAGGCGGTATTCAGACCTGATCATGTGGTGGAATGTAAACGTCCCTGTGTTTTCTTGATCTCCTTTAAATCTAATACAAGTGATTTATGTAGCCTGTTGTACCTTACAGCTGAAGTGTGGGGGGAATTTGACTGTCCAGTGTCATGTCCTCTATTTGTGCATTTGTACACGAAATGTTAGGTTTTTTTTATTGTAATTGTGAAAAAGCCAATAAACAAAGTTAAAAAAAATAAAACAAAGAATGTACACAGAGGAGAACTCTTAGAGGGGGAAGGGTTATTAAATTCCCCTGAGAGACTCAAAAGCACCTTAGACACAGAGGTAATAGCCACAGACTTAAAAGTAGCAGCTGACAGCAATGGAAACAGAAAGGGCTGATGGGAAATTGACCCACTTGTGAAAACCAGTTTCAGGTGTGTGGTTTTGAAGTGTGAAAACAGCTCTGTATGAACTCAAAGACTTATCACTGTACAGTTAATCTGTCAAATAAAAACACGGCTATAGAACAGAATGGAACAGACTGGAAGAGAGACTGACCTTCTTTGAGGTTCTGGACCCACTGACTCCTGCTGTCGTTACTCGGAGTGAACACGTACAGAGTGTTGGTGTCGTACACCACCTAGCCACAAACACAAACCAGTTCAAAACAACAAAGTGTTTGTTTATTTTTTAGTCAATTATTAGCATTTATTTCAGTTGTTTAAATGAGTGTACATGTTTTTGTATCGCAGGGTTTTAGCCCTCCTGTTATGTTTCAGGTCAAATTGACCCCTTTTTAAAGTCTTTTTTTGGCATGTGGGCAGGATGTGACAGAAGAGGTGTCATGTTAATTTATCAACATCACTTCATAAAAAATAAAAAATAAAAATATAAAACAAAGAAAACTCTATGTCATGTAAAACTATTGTATTTATATTTAGGGCCTTCTTTTTTTTTTTTTAAAACATCTTCTTATTTAGATTTTAACGCATTACAAACAAAAGATCAATGCAAACAATTCAAGGAAGTGATGTTTTTGCATAAGAAACACATTAAAGGCACTATGAGGAGTTTTGAACTGGTTGAGAAACAGACTGAAAATGATACTGATGCCTCTTTATGACCTTCAATAGCAAACAAGTCCATCAGCAGCAACACTGACACCTTCTCTGTTGTCATTTTTAATGCCTGAAACCGCCCTGGGGGGGTAGGTGCCAGACCAGATGATGGACATCTTACTTCAGAAACAGCCTTTTTTTGACTGTTTTCATGGAAAATAATCACATTGCCTGATAAAGTTGACTGTTGAACACAACAGGATGAGGCTTTTGTTGAAAACACTATTTTTGCATGTATAGGACAAGAGATAAGAGGTATCACTTTGTCCACAAGGGGGGCGCCAGAATCGATACAAAAAAAGTTCCTCACAGCACCTTTAAGTAAATTAATGAAAAAACAAGCCAATAATATGTGGTAATAAGTTAAAATAAAAGATTGATAAGTACTTAAGCAGGAAAATAAATATATAGTGAAACTTTAATACAATGAGTAGGTGAATATAAAGGATTAATCATTGGAGAAGGCAAAAGAGCAATAAGTATAATACATATATATACATACATGCACATACACACACATAGAAATAATAATATGATAATAAATAAGTAAATAAACAAACAAATAATAATAGAAGGAATTAAAATACCAAAAACAAATGAAAAAGTAACATTTAAAAACAAACAAACTCCACATATGACAATGTAACATAGGAACATCAGAACATGTTCTTCATTGAATATAGTTGTCGGTCTCTTGAAGGGACTCGAAGCCTCAAAGGATCAAATAAAGAAACAGTCTATGAAGAAGGAAAATTTAAAAAAGATCTCAAGATCTACAAGCAGCTTCATTGAGGTATTTAGGTCTTTCCAATGTTCATTAAACAAAGTTTTAACATTAATTTGAATGAAAAACGAGTGAGTTATCCTCATTGAACCATGACCTGTAAGAATTAAAGAACACCAATGGACTAAATCTTGATTTTAATGGTTAGTAATGGAGTTAAAAATTAGATTTAAAAAAAATATGTATTGGGATTTTTTGGGGGGTTTTGACACTTTTGGATAATTAAATATGCCCTGGGTCAAATTGACCCAGGAACATTATTGCTGTTTTAGAGAAACGAACATAACAGGAGGGTCAATGTGTGAGAAAGAAATAATTCCCCAAATGTTCAGAAAAAGTCCAGCGTTGATTAGAGGAAACTGATTTAATATTTTTGTTTGATTACTGATAAAAACAAAGACGTCCAGAGTCACAGAGGTGAGCAGTTTGAGTGTCTGTACCTGAAACGGGTATTTGTTCTGACAGGGGATGATTCCTCCTCCATTCTTGACGATCTCCACACACCTGATCCGGCTCAGCTCGATCCAGCCTCTCCTGAACTTCTTCTGTGGACAAAAATTAAAGAAAGCTTCTTCTTTCAAATCCTGAGCCAAAGAAATGAACCCCTGCCTTGCATGTAGTTAGCCTGAAAATTTAACTTTAACTGTAAATTTGAAATATGTAATCATCAAACACAAACTGACCTCCGCTCGGCCGTCGTAGTACGTCAGCCGGCTCTTCGTGAGGACGAACAGTCGCTCCTTGTAGTTCAGCGGCGACGTCCTCTTCTTCTGCTGCGATCGCTTGATGAGCGTCTCCTCCAATAAGAGCTCCTCACTCATCCTGGCCCCGCCCACGCCCTCAGCCCATTGGCTGGTATGGTCAGCAGGCAGGAGGCTGAAGGTGAGCTACGGAGATGAGCAGAGTTTCGATGTACTGTTTCCTTAAGAGGAACACTCAGAAACATCGTCTTTAGTGTCTTTCAGCAGGTTGTTTTGGTTTTCCCACTCAAAGCGTTTCATTTGTTTCAGACTGAAATATCTCGATGGCTGGAGATGGGCTGTAATGAAATTTGACTTATAAAGGCGGCCAAACATACGTCCAATTCTTTAAAGCATACGTCATCTTTAAAACCTCACTTAAGTTAGAACTTAAGCAGGTAACAGCAAAGCGCGCTGAATATGTCAAGTTTTAGCTAGCTATTGTTTTAACATCATAACCAATTTTGCTTGTTTTTTTGCATTTGATAAAATACAACAATTTAACAATCACATCCATTATTCCATACACAATAATAGAATAGAATAGAATGCCTTTATTGTCATTGCGTGACTTGCATACAATGAAATTAGGAGCTAACACATGATTATTTTAGCTAGCAACATGCTTAAGATGGATTTTCATTAATTCATGATATTGAAAAATACATCTGGTAATGTCTAAACATGACTGATACATGTCAGAAGTAAGACTTTTTTTAAAGTTATGTTTTTTGGGAGTTTTTTCCTTAATGAGATAGGACAGCTGAAGAGAGACAGGGGAGTGTGGGGAGTGGAGAGCGGGTGAAGACATGGAAGACATGGTCGTGGTCGGGATTCGAACCGGCGACTGTAGCCTCTGTATGTGGGGCGCTTAGATCGCTAGGCCACCAGCACCCCAGACTTTGACTATTTTTCTAATCGGCCTTGTGAGCGTACGCATTTACCGATTCCAAAATGCTAACTGGTCTGGGGCGGCTTTGGCTCAGTGGGTAGAGTCGGTCACCTATCAGTCGGAAGGTTAGCGGTTCGATCCCAGCTCCTGCGGTCACATGCCGAAGTGTCCTTGAGCAAGACACTGAACCCCAAATTGCTCCCACTGTTGTTCAGAAGTGTGTGAATGTGAACTAATGAGATTAACACTGATGGTCCCTCACTGTAGCAGCCTCTACCATCAGTGAGTGAATGAGTATGAATGGGTGAATGTGACAAGTAGTGTAAAAGCGCTTTGAGTGGTCAGACAGACTAGAAAAGCGCTATATAATTACAAGTCCATTTACCATTTACTAAAAGAGAACTCATCCGCTGACTTCAAAGATAAAGTAGTGAGTAACTAGAGCACTGATAGAAATGTAGTGTATGGTATTTGTCTTTCAAATGGAGTAAAAGTAATAATTTCCCAAAAATAATACTCGAGTAAAGTACAGATCTTACTAAGGAGCCTCACATTTTGACAGCTGGGTTTATTTATGTTGCATTTAGGTGTTTAACTTCTCTTTAGTACTTCTTCTTTTTCCACTAAAAATAGATTTATTGTGATTATTTTTAAACAGTCCTCGTGTGTCTCACACAGACACCCGGTGCCAGAGAGCTTTCTGTTTTTATGCTCTCTGGGTGGTTTTTTTTTTAAACCATGTTTTTATTAAGATTTTCAGAAAGTTTTACGGAGTATAAAGAATAAAGTCAGAGTCAAAAAAAGTCAAAAAAAAAGTAAAAAATGACTTTAATCTCAGAATCCTTTTTTTTTTTTAAGTTATATTTTTGGCCTTTTTGACTTTATTTTATAGGACAGCTGAAGAGAGACAGGAAATGTGGGGAGTAGAGAGCGGGGGAAGACATGCAGGAAATGGTCATGGCCAGGAGTCGAACCGGCGACCCCTGCGACCCCTGCGACCCCTGCGACCAGGACTGTAGCCTCTGTAAGTGGGGCGCTTAGACCACTAGGCCACCAGCGCCCCTAAACTCAGAATTCTGACTTTTAATCTCAGAATTCTGAGGTTTGTATGTATATGGGGGCGCCCTTCCTTCCTTCCTTTTTTTCTCTTTTTTCTTCTTTCTCTCTCTACTTGAATTAATTAATTAATTTTCATAAAAAATTTGTTGCTTGTTCCTTCTCTTACCCCCTCCGTTTTGAACTGACAACTTTCTAATTGCTACTATCATATTATTATATATTATATTATTATTATTATTAATATTATTATTATTATTATTATTATTATTATTATAATCTTACAGCAGTCATCTGAACTTTGTTGAAATGCCTCCAACTCTCTACCAGTATACTTTCTATTGGTTTTCCGCTGTTCATTGTCATGTGTTGTGTACAACTTTGACTGTCCTTAACTGTCCTTTTGCACATTTGTCAATCATGAAAATCACTAATAAAAAAAAAAAGAATAATGTAAGGCAGAAAAACAACCCAAAACAATCAAAAAACAATCAAAACAGGGCTTACATTGCAGGACATTATGCTACATGGCATCACTAGCACAATATTTCTTAAGACAAATGTTAAAAGAGAGGTAAGCAGTGAGCAGTAAAATCAGTCACTGTCCAGGAGCTCTGTCCAATCGGGCGAGATAATCAGAAAAGGGACCCCCTCAAAAACGAGATAGCACATCTCAAGGGGTTTATCCCAATAAAATACATTTCTCACAAAAGGGCTGCCAGATGTTGAAAATGTTGGTAAGATTTCTCAGGATGTTTTTAAAAGTAAACTTAAGACTTACCTTTTTAATCTAGCTTTTAATTTGGAATAATTTATTTTTAGCCCTGGACTGCATTATTATCATAATCATTGCTTTAACATTTATTTATTTATTTAATTATTTATTTATCTATTTATTTAACTTTTCTTTCCACTCTTACGTATTTTGATTACATTTACTGTGTTGATTTTATTTTATTTTTAAGTATTTTATTTATAATCATACCTTTTATAATTTTCCTATTGCTGTTGTTTTCTGTGAAGCATTTTGGGCTGCATGTTTATATTTATATAAAGTGCTGTATATAACTAAAGTTGAGTTGTGAGTTATTCCCGAGGTGTCCGAGAGTCCGACAGCCCCTGAATGCAGCACAGACACCTGCTCTCAGGTGAATTTTTAACATCAAACCCTAACAAACAGAAGCCCGTGCTTCCTATCATACTTTGAATGTACTGTCCCTTTAAGAGCTGACCCTTCCTGTGTGTCTCTATGTAATGATAAAAAGTTATAATCAGGTTGTTACAGTTTGAGTCGCTGTGGGCTCACGCGCGGTGGTTCAGTCCTCTGACAGGCGCAGATAATTACACAACATCAGTTAAAACGAAACTCTGAATCCACCGTGGACCCTTCCTCAGGTGTTCTCTTACCTTTCATCGTCGCGAGCTCCTTTTATTATTCTTTCACGTGCGTTTGTTTCCCACGTCGCTGTAAATCCGAGGATTCAGGAAATGAAGGGAGGGAGGCGAACACACACACACACATACAGTCAGACTGAAACTTCCTCCCTGCTCTCCCCCACAGTGTGTGTGTGTGTGTGTGTGTGTGTGTGTGTGTGTGTGTGTGAGAGAGAGAGAGAGAGAGAGAGAGAGAGAGAACAGAGGGCAGTGGTGTGTGTCAGATCACCTGACTCGTCAGATCAGTTTGAAAGAAAAGTAGAAAATGTTACATTTTTGAGACTTTTTACGTTAGAAAAAATTATATATAATTTTTTTTTTGATCCATAACCTAATTTATTATTTTATTAATCTGCTAAAATCTATGGAAGCCAGTTAAAATAAATAAATAAAATAAAATAAAAATTTAGGAAAAGATAAAAAAATAAAAATAAATATTTTTTTTTAGGAATAGTAAAAAATAAAAAATAAAAAGTTAAGTCATAATAATGAGATACTAAGTCATTATAATGAGATACTAAGTCATAGTAATGAGATACTAAGTCATAGTAATGAGATATTAAGTCATAGTAATGAGATACTTAGTCATAATTATGAGATACTAAGTCATAGTAATGAGATACTAAGTCATAATTATGAGATACTAAGTCATAGTAATGAGATATTAAGTCATTATAATGAGATATTAAGTCATAATAATGAGATACTAAGTCATAATAATGAGATACTAAGTCATTATAATGAGATACTAAGTCATAATAATGAGATACTAAGTCATAATTATGAGATACTAAGTCATAGTAATGAGATATTAAGTCATTATAATGAGATATTAAGTCATAATAATGAGATACTAAGTCATAGTAATGAGATACTAAGTCATTATAATGAGATATTAAGTCATAATAATGAGATACTAAGTCATAATAATGAGATACTAAGTCATTATAATGAGATACTAAGTCATAATAATGAGATACTAAGTCATAGTAATGAGATACTAAGTCATAGTAATGAGATACTAAGTCATAATAATGAGATACTAAGTCATAGTAATGAGATACTAAGTCATAATTATGAGATACTAAGTCATAGTAATGAGATATTAAGTCATAATTATGAGATACTAAGTCATAGTAATGAGATATTAAGTCATAATAATGAGATACTAAGTCATAATAATGAGATACTAAGTCATAATAATGAGATACTAAGTCATTATAATGAGATACTAAGTCATAGTAATGAGATACTAAGTCATAGTAATGAGATACTAAGTCATTATAATGAGATACTAAGTCATAATAATGAGATATTAAGTCATTATAATGAGATACTAAGTCATTATAATGAGATATTAAGTCATAATAATGAGATACTAAGTCATTATAATGAGATATTAAGTCATAATAATGAGATACTAAGTCATTATAATGAGATATTAAGTCATAATTATGAGATACTAAGTCATAGTAATGAGATATTAAGTCATAATAATGAGATATTAAGTCATAATAATGAGATATTAAGTCATAATTATGAGATACTAAGTCATAATTATGAGATATTAAGTCATAATAATGAGATACTAAGTCATAATAATGAGATACTAAGTCATAATAATGACATACTAAGTCATAATAATAATTATTATTATGTTGGATTCTTAAAATCAGCCCTTCCTTTAGCTTAAAGGGACAGTACATTTTTTTTCAAAGTGGTACATGTCAATATTAAGTGTATTATTGGAGACAACATGTTTGTGTTGTATCTGTGAATATCAAACAAACAAATTGGCAAAGTAGACTTTTGAAAACCCCTTTCTGGTCCTCTCACTGGTTTTACAATAAAGAGACGGGAGTATCTCCCACAACCACACTTGGAAAAAAAAGTGGGACTATCCCTTTAAAACAACTTGTCTTATCATGTTTGATAAGACAAGAGTTCCCATGAGGCTATGCCCACAGTGTTTTAGTAATCACACCTGTCACAGCTAATATATAGTCTGATAGTGTTCCACGATAACACATGTTGACTTTTATTTTATAGTGAATCTGCATTCTTTCCAACAGCCAGCAGGGGGCGGTTCCACTGGTTTAATGTGAAGAGTCAGGTTTGATAGAATCAAACACTTATGGTTGTAATCTGTATTTTTAAGTCAGTAATGATTGAGGTTCATTTTGGAACATATGCTCCCATTAAGAGTCCGATAGGAGATACAACAGGGTATTTAATGTTGTCCACTTCATATACAGTCTATTCAGCCAGTGACCCCCACTGTCCCTCAAAGTGATTTAATGTGGCTTCATTTAGCTGGTCTGCAGAAAGTTACCCTACCTATATGAACATGTGGCTGTGTTAGTATGGGAGGTAGAGCCTTCAGTTATCAGGCCCCTCTCCTTTGGAATCATCTACCAGTCAGGGTCCGGGAGGCAGACCCCCTCTCTACTTTTAAGAGTAGGCTTCAAACTTTCCTTTTTGATGAAGCTTATAGTTAGAGCTGGATCAGGCTTGGACCAGGTCTTAGTTATGCTGCTATAGGCTTAGACTGACACACTGGGATCCTGTCTTTCCCTCTCTCTCCTCTCTCTGCCTGTCTCTCACTTTAACTCTTCCTGTCCCATTAAAGTTACTAACCATAGACCTTTCTGGAGTCCCTGAGCTCCCTTGTCTCTGGATCTCTGCTGTAGATTCCTTTTTTGGGTCTTTCTTTCTTTCTTTCTTTCTTTCTTTCTTTCTCATCCCTTCTTTCTTTTTCTTCTTTATTTAATTCATTCTTTCTTTCTTTCTTTACTTCTCTCTTTTATTCTTTCTTTTTTCTTTCTTTTATTCCTTGTTCCTTTCATTCCATCTTTCGTTCCTGTTTCCTTTCATTCCTTCTTTCTTCTTTATTTCATCCCTTCATTCTGTCTTTCTTTACTTCTCTCTTTTCTTCTTCTTTCTTTCCTTTCATTCCCCATCCTTCTTAGTTTCTGTCTTCTTCTTTCTTTACTTTCTTGCTTTCTTTACTTCTTTCTCTGTTTTCTTCCTTCTTCCTTTCTTTCTTTCCTTCCTTATTTCTTTCTCTCTTTTACTCTTTTACTCCATTTTCCTTTCATTCCTTTCTTTCTTTCTTTCTTCCTTCTTCCTTTCTTACTTTCCTTCCTTCTCCTGTCTTTCCCTCTCTCTCCTCTCTCTGCCTGTCTCTCACTTTAACTCTTCCTGTCCCATTAAAGTTACTAACCATAGACCTTTCTGGAGTCCCTGAGCTCCCTTGTCTCGTAGACGTCCTCCTGTTGTGGACGTTCTGGACTCCAGCAGCAACAGCCTCTACTACTCGTCTCATCACTATCACCTCTCTCTCTTACTCTTCTCCATCCCTCTTTCAAGACCCAACTCGGTCTCAGCCGATGTGTGTCTAACATGAGTCTGGTCCTGCTGGAGGTTTCTGCCTGTTAAAGGAAGTTTGTCCTCTCCACTGTAACTAGCTACATACTGTGAGGTGAAATGCTCATGGTGGATTAAGGTGGGGTCAGACTGAGTCTGATCCTGTCTTGGTGTTGGGTCTCTGTTCATAATTTGCCATAGAGTGGTCTAGACCTGCTCTGTTTGTAAAAGCGTCTTGAGATAACATGATGATTGTGTTTCCTGTGCTGTTATGAATGAACCTGCTGCTACTGATGCTTTTGATAATTAACTGTTCACTAATCCTAAACTTAGGAGTCATCTTGCAAAAAGAAAGGCAGAAAACTCTTTACATTTTCTATTTTCAAGGTTTTATTTCAAGGTTTGCTTCTATTTTTGTCAATATTTTTTACTAAAATGGGTAGAATGTACTATTTTTAGATAACTAAGACATCTCACGACCCCCCATTTGTGTCTTGCGACCCCCCAGGGGGTCCCGACCCACACTTTGGGTTACCCCTGGTGTATGGGATAAACTCAGCTGCTTTCTGGTGTTTCTCTCTGACCTGTAGGAAGTTCATCCTGAGTTATGTAAGATGCTTGTTTTGTGTATATGTGTGTTTAAGAGTGTGTGTTAAAGAGTGTGTGTTCTTTCTTGAGATTGTCACAGAGGCGGATGCTCTGTGGCTTCATTCACGTCATCCTTTCACTTCCTGTCTATCTTTGTCTGTATCTCACACGCCCCCTCTCTCTCTCTCTCTATGTGCTCACATATAAAAGAACGAGTGTTATCAGAGAAGTTATTCCAGTAGTTAAGTTCTAAGTATAAAAGTTTTTAGATTCAAATTTCATCTGTGTGATTGAGGCGGATGTGTTAGATATATCACACTTGTTCTCTCTCCTTCACTTCTTTCTCACCTTCACCCTCTTCACTTCCTCCTCCCTCCTCCCACCTGCCTCTGTCTTTATCTCTCTCTATCTCAGTCCCTTCTTCTGCTTCTGTCGCTCATCTCCTTCACACCTGCAGCATCTCGACATCTTTCATCGATGACACCAAGCGCTGAGGAGCCGTCTACGACCCCGAAAAGCTTGAAGGAAGAAGAGCTGGAGCTGAAGACGGGTTAGAAGAAGAAGAAGAAGAAGAGGAGGAGGAGAAGGGAGGAGGAAGAAGAGAAAGCTCAAAGACGATCCCAGCATGATTCAATTAAGTAAGTGTTTGAACCTTTACAATCTGAAGATCAGAGAACCAAGGAGAGTCTTTTATGGAACTTTGATGTTCTGGAATCCGTCCGGTAGATGTTTTTGATATTCCTGAACACAGTGAGCGAACATTCTGTGACCTTTGACCTTCCGGAATGCAACAAGCTTAAACCCTGAGGCAGATTTTAACACGCAGACGTTCTGAAAACACCTTTATTGGAAGTAACTATACTCCTTTTTGGAAAAGCTGCAGGTTAGCGTGCTAAAAATGGGCAATATCCAATTCAACAAATGTAAACATGTGAAACAAGTAAACAAACACCGTCACTTTAAGAGAAAAAGTACCAGACAAAGGAGAAAATGGACTTTCACTGTATTTGTATCAGCAGAGAAATACACAAAAACGTGCAGCAAGTGTATTCCTTTATTTTGATTAAGTACGATTCCTTTCAGTTCCACTTCTTTGTGGAGTCCATACAGAAGAAAACCAAACACAATGTTGCTTTCAGATCCTCTAGAAACCAGACATCTCCCTCAAACCTTTCTGAAGTTTCATAGATATCTCTCTCTGACTGTCGTTAAAGGATTGAACAGATGTTAAAGTGAGAGTTTGGATCAAGTCGTCAGTTTAATATGAATGGTTTGAGACTCCTAATAGAAAGCTACTTAGAGGTGGAAACTGAGACACAGAGCTGCAGAAATGGAGACACTGTCTGCAGAGTAGCTGATGTGCTGAGTTCATAGAAACAGTGCTCAGCGAAGAAGTGAAAGTTTCACTTCTGTTTCTCTCTCTGGTACAGCTATGAGTTTTAAAGACTCGTCTCTCTGTGTTTTAATGTGATAATGGAGTCAGAGTGAAGCATCTGTTCTTCTTACAAATCTCTGACGACATAAAAACAGAGGCAGGAGTTCTGACTATGCTAGCTGCTCTGTAGTTTAACCCTCCTGTTGTGTTGTGGGTCAAATTGACCCTTTCTAAAGCCTATTTTAGGCAATATATGACTTCCAAAGCAGATAAGTGCAGCATAAACATCCGGGCAGCATGTGACAGAATAGATGTCTTGTTAATTTATCAACATCACTTCATAAAAAAAAAACATTCAAAATTTAGAATAAAATAAACAAAAATCTTAGTCATGTAAAACTATTATATTTATATTTAGGACTTGCCAATGTATATTAAAAAAAGTTTTAACATTAATTTTAATGAAAAGTTGAAGAGTTAAAATCAAGTCCATAGAGGCTAAACTGTAGATATAAGTTTGTATTCAAAGAGCTCAGAAGACTGTCGTATGCTTGTTATAATAATAATAATAATAATAATACATTTTATTTATAAAAGCGCTTTAAAAGGTTCTCCAAGCGCTTTACATGAAAATACAATTATACAATAGGAAGCAAAAGGAAAACAGTGCAAAAAAGCAAAGAAAAGCAAGGCAGCAAAATAAAACAAAACAAGAAAAAAAAAAATCAATCAATTCTAGTTTAACAGCCTTTGTAAAAAGGTGTGTTTTGAGTCCGGATTTGAATTTGGTGAGTGAGGGAGAGAATCTGAGGTGTTGGGGGAGAGAGTTCCAGAGGGTGGGGGCAGCGACAGAGAAGGCCCTGTCCCCCAGGTTCGGTGCTTGGGTTTGGTGAGAGGGGTGAGGAGGTTGGCGTTGGTGGAGCGGAGGTTGCGGGAGGGATTATATGGCTGCAGAAGGTCGGTGAGGTAGGAGGGAGCTAGGTTATGGAGGGCTTTATAGGTGATGAGTAGGATCTTGTACTGTATTCTGAAGGGGATGGGAAGCCAATGGAGGTTCTGGAGGACTGGGGTGATGTGGTCTCTGGAGCGGGTATGAGTGAGGAGGCGTGCAGCTGAGTTTTGTATGTATTGTAATTTGTTGAGGAGGGTGTTGGGTGTACCGTAGAGGATGCTATTGCAGTAATCGAGTCTTGAGGTGATGAAGGCGTGGATGAGAGTTTCAGGGAGGGGCGGAGACGGGCGATGTTTTTGAGGTGGAAGAAAGCAGTTTTTGAAATATTGTTAATGTGTTGTTGAAAGTTGAGTGACTGATCAAAAATGATACCAAGGTTACGGATGTGGGTGGATGCTGAAACAGTGGATTTATCAATAGTGAGTGAGAAGTCTGGGCAGGTGGAAGTGAGGGATTTTGGGCCTATGATGAGAATTTCGGATTTGTTACAATTGAGTTTGAGAAAGTTTGTTTGCATCCAGGAGTTTATTTCAGTGAGGCAGTTTGTGAGGGTGGTGTGGGAAGCAGCGGTGATGGATGTGGTTGAAATGTAAAGCTGGATGTCGTCGGCATAACAGTGGAAATGGAGGCCGTGGCGGCGTATGAATGTGTACTTATGTCTTGAATATTGTGTAATTGTAATGATAATAACCTATGGCACAATAAAAATAAAATAAAATTAAAAAAAACTCTGATAATCCATAAGAAAACAAACAGACAAAAGAAATTCTGATAATCCATAAAAAAAACTAAAAAACAAACAAACTGATAATCCATAAAAATAAAAATAAAAACTCTGATAATCCATAAAAAATGCAAATTAAAATAAAACTGATAATCCATTAAAAAAAAGAAAGGTTGAGGAGTTATCCTCATTGAACCATGATCTGTGACAGTTAAATAACACCATTGCACCAAATCTTGATTTAAATGGTAAGTAATGGAGTTAAAAATTAGATTTAAAAAAATGGGTATTGGGATTGTTTTTTGGGTTCAGACACTTTTGGATAATTGAATATGCCCAGAGTCAAATTGACCCAGGAACATTATTGCTGTTCCAGAGAAACGAGCATAACAGGAGGGTTAAGCTAAATGCTAATGTTAAAGTGGCAAAACACCACAAACACTATGATGTAGCTGTTTCTTTCAAACATTGTGCGTTGTATTATGCTAACATTAGGCATTGTTTAAGAAGTGGGTATGACCTTGTGTTAAAACAAGGCGCCTTTAACTGCATTCCTTCCTATGACCAGCAGGGGGCGACTCCACTGGCTGCAATGATAAGTCTGATTGTGTAGAAGTTTATGGTTGGCTTGATCTGATGTGTACATTTAAAATATCAGCCATTTGAAATTTGAAAAAATATTCAGAGATTATGATTAAAGTCATGGTTTCAACTCAGAAAAATATCCAGCATTCCAATGCCTTTTATTTTGAAATTCCTAACCAGATACCGCTGTGATTGGCAGAAACACATTTTGAGGTGTTCTCTTCTCAGTCTGATTAAATATTTTGAAGTGGAAACAGGGTTGTTCATGTCAAATATACATTAATTCACATTTTCAAATTACAGACGTATTTTATTTTGAAAAATCCATAAACCGCTCATTTGATCACTTCCTGTATTTGGTACATTGCTTTTCAGGTAGAATCTGACATTTGTAAATATTGCTTCAGGTAAAAATGTTATTCTGTTTTACAAAATGTTAATTTGTTAATTTATAAAACTGATAGGAGTTAGCATACGCCCATATAAGGGATTTTAAATGTACATAATGAGGGATGTATGAGGTACTTAGAAATGGTTATGGCATTGCCTTCAGGTGATGATGGTCAGTATAAGATAAAAAGATAGAACCAGGTTTTAGCACATTATGTCATCATCTGAAGTCATACTAACACTGTACTTCCTGTTCACATCCCCAAAAGCCACCAAAATAAAGTGCATCAGTCATTATGTTCCCCATCTTAAAGAACAATACATGGATTGATGTGAGAGTATAAGAGTCCAGTCCTGTTTTTAAGTTTGGAGTCTCTACAGATACAGCGTTATGATGAGCTAAATCTGAAGTATCCAGTCTGAAGGGGAAGGAACTTCTGGTTTGGCCTTCAACAAATCAGACCGAGTGTTAAAGGGACGTTGGGTTAGCACCAAACTTTGTTCCTCATTCATCAATCATTAGGAGGCCGCTTTTATTACGGCAGCACATTTAATCACAACCCCCGGTGTGCAGATGTTTGTGTTTGCCTTGTCTGCTTTTTTCTTCTTCAAACCCACAGCATGAAGAGAAACAGGAAGACATGCTGCACACACACACACAACACACACTGTGAGAAAATGACCCACACAGCTGTCTGTTCTTCGCCCACAGAATACACAGAAACACACACACACACACACTCTTACCGACTTACAGAGTGAGAAAGAGTGTGAGTTCAGCAGAAAAGGAAACTATAGTTCCTGACAAAGACCTCCTACTCAAACCCGCAGAGACAGCGCGGGTTCAGCTTAAACGAAACTAAGACACAATCAGGTGTTTGATCCAGCGTTCAGTCCCCTCCTCCAATCATCCTTAAAGGAAGATCAGTTTTAACTTTGAACATTATATAACACCGCTCTCCTTCTCTGCTCCCTCTACAGATCACTCCATCCGCTCCTTCTTCTGCTGCTGCTGTGCCGTACAGACCAGGTACCTGCACGCTGTCAGACTTTCAAACATCCATCGACAATGACACCAGTTTGATTTGTGAACAGAACTTCAGAGAGGGATCTTTGTTTCATGCAAGTTGTGGAAAATCAATAACATTTAATCCAGCATCTTATTACATGTGCTGTGACATAACTACCCAGTTTCCTATAACTTTAGTGGGAATTTATTTCAAAATGTCAAATTTTGAGACAAAAGTAGAAAAAGTTTTTTGAGGAACAAAATCAAATAAGACAGATTTAATCTCTTTTTTTATTCTTATAGCTTGTACTAATACTCTGCTTTGACTGGACCCAGAAGTTGGTGTCAATTCTTTTTATTATTGATCCCAAACAATGATTTTCAGTAACTGTGACTTTATTTGTAGAGTGTAAATGATTCAAAAACACTCACAGTTTGGTTATATCAGCCAGATTATAGTTTTAATTTTAAGTCTAATATAATGTATTTCAAAATTATTGGATTTTGAACCTTTGAAATGAAAAAGCTGTGAAAAATCAAAATTTCAAGGCAACTGTTTGCACTAGATTTTTGAGTTTTGAGGCTAACTAGAAATCTTACATTTGAGCCAACTGATTAGTTTTTGTTGAGATAACTTATCATTCATATGTAGTGTAACTTAAAGTTTTGAGTTCTACATCCTAAGAAGTGAAAGTTGTGGAAACTTATTATTGTTTGTTCAGAAAATGTTCCTGCATGCTACTGCACCAATTTCACACCTGCAAGGTAGCTAGCTAATGTTCAAGGCGGCTAACTGTTGGTAATGACCATGCCTTATTAAACAAACTAAATCAATCAATCAATCAATCAATCTTTATTTGTATAGCGCCAAATCACAACAAACGTTATCTCAAGACGCTTTTACAAACATAGGAGGTCTAGACCACACTATGTCAAATTATGAACAGAGACCCAACACCAAGACAGGGTAAGACTCAGTCTGACCCCACCTTAATCCATCATGAGCATTGCACATCGCAGTATTTAGCTAGTTACAGTGGAGAGGACAAACTTCCTTTTAACAGGCAGAAACCTCCAGCAGGACCAGACTCATGTTAGACACACATCATGCCTCGACTGAGTTGGGTCTGGAAAGGCAGATAGAGGGGAGTAAGAGAGAGAGGTGATAGTGATGAGACGAGTCGTAGAAGCTGTTGCCGCTGGAGTCCAGCACGTCCGTATCAGCTGGAGTCCAGATCGTCCACAGCAGGAGGACGTCAACGGCAGCTTAGAGGAATCTACGAGACAATGGAGCTCAGGGACTCCAGAAAGGTCTATGGTTAGTAACTTTAATGGGACAGGCAGAGTTAAAGTAAGTGATGAAGGGGTTGGGGGGAAGAAGGTGAGCTAGGATCCCAGTGTGTCAGTGTGCCAGTTCCCCCGGCAGTCTAGGCCTATAGCTGCATGACAAAAGCTGGTCCAAGCCTGATCCAGCTTAACTATAAGCTTTATCAAAAAGGAAAGTTTTAAACAAATTAAAGTGACAGTAACTGTTAATCAACTCACCATCAAGTGACCAACTGTAAAGCTAAAGTTTCAATACAATACTCAAACAAAACACTCACCTTTAGGGCGATAACATCCACACAGGACAGGAGAGATGGCGCCACATGTGGGGAATTGAAAGTGTGGAGGACCCCTGTAGATTTGAGTTGGAGACCCCGTTCTTTGCCTGAGGCATACTCAAATAATTTCGCCGAGCCTCAAACACATAATTTCAAGGTTTACCAACCTAACTTATGAAATGAGACCAACTTTAAACAAACTTAACACAGGTAGTTCAGATAACAACTCTGATGTAGTTTGAAACACAATGGAAAATTTTTTGTTTACTTAACCAGAAAAATCATTTTCAGGCCAACAATTTCAAGTTTTAATTTTTACGGTGCAGTAGTTTCCAATCTCTGCAACTTTTTATGTCTAGCTTTAATAAAACTACCACCTTCGGAATGGTCCTTTAAAACATGTTGTTTAAAAATGTAAACAAACGTTTGGATCGGTTCATTTCAGGGAGTTCAGCACGCGCATGGAGCTAGAGGACAGCACCTCCCTGTGTTTCAAGAGCAGACGCTACTCAGGCCACGCCTGCCGGGTAAGACCCAGTTTGTGTGTGTTATTGTATGTATGTGTGTGTGTGTATCCCTCTTTCCAACCCCAACACGGTCTCAGCAGATGTGTGTCTAACATGAGTCTGGTCCTGCTGGCGGTTTCTGCCTGTTAAAGGAAGTTTGTCCTTGCCACTGTAACTTGCTAAATGCTGCAAAGTGCTCTGCTCATGGTGGATTAAGATGAGATCAGACTGAGTCCTGTCTGGAAGATGGGACTTGATCTGATCTGGTCCTGATGTTAATAATAGAACATAGAGTACGGTCTAGACCTGCTCTGTTTGGAAAGAGTCTGAGGAGAATTGTTGTTTGGATTTGGTGCTATATAAATAAAGATTGATTGTGTGTATGTGTGTGTATGCGTGTGTGTATGTGTATGTGTGTGTATGTGTGTGTGTGTAGTAATTGTATCTGTGTATAATGTTCTCGCTCCTTGTTCCAGGTGGACAGGTCAAGGAAGAAGCTCCCCCTCCCCCCTCCTGAAGACGAGGACGGTATAGGCGGGGGACTGCCGATGGTTGTAGCCATGTATGACTTCACTGCCAAAGAAGACACTGACCTCACACTCAAACAGGTACTCACACACACACACACACACACACACACACACACACACACACACACATGATGGACGAAACCAAGCAGTGTGTGTGTGTTGATGGGCTGTGTTGTGTCCACAGGGAGAACAGTACGTCATCCTCCACAAACAGGACCAGCTGTGGTGGAGGGCGCAGGACAAGCATGGGTACGAGAGTCCAAACTAACATCCGCAGATTCTAACCAAAGATTTCATTCTTCATATTTATTGTTTTTAAGATCACCAGTTTTTAAAAACATCCTCTAAAGTCTGTGCCAGAGATTAAATTCTCCATATTTGTTGAGCTTATGAATGACAACTGTCATTTTAACATTTTAACATCCCCACTAGATGAACTGTGATTTGTAGCTCCATCATCAGGCATCAACAGTAGTCTGTGTTTAGTGCGTGTTAGCAAGTGTTGCTAATGTTACATGCCTAGCTTAACTTACAAGTTGCTTAAAAAGAGTAAATCTGCTAAATATCAAAATGTACGAAATGTCAAATTTTCAACATTCTATTTTTAAAAACACCAGCAAAACAAGTGACTTCCCATCCTTCCTCAACTGTGAAGCTCTGAAAAATGTCTTTAACATTTGGGTCACACTTCCTTAAAATTAGCTTAACCACATGGTAGCGCTGCCCCTGCCTGTACCGGTTGATAGCCTAGCTTTCGTTCTGGTTTTCTGGACAGTATCTCAACAAATCTTCAGTTTAATGAGGTTGAACCAAAAAAAGCTGAGTCTGCAAATATTCTCAAACTGACAATATTTGCCTGTGTTGATTGTTTTTGTTTACTTTGTATTTTTTCTATCAGGAATAAAGGCTTCATCCCCAGTAACTATGTGACGGAGAGAGACAGAATTGAAGCTAACTTGTGAGTGTTACAGTTTGCTGTTTTTGACGCTATCTTTGCATCATCAAACATTTGATTGTTGATTTCTTATCTTTGTCAATATATAAAGTATTTTATTCTACTGTTTTATATTCGATGATCCATATTGTTGTTTTTCTTTCCTTCCTGCAGGTGGTACTGCAAGAACATCACCAGGACAGAAGCTGAGCAGCTGCTGAGACAAGAGGTTCAATATCTGTCTGGTTTTATTCATATATTTGAGGAACATGGAGGGACACTTCTCCAATATATATGGGGAATGGTTCCAACCTGATTTTTATGCACAAAGATTCTCATGTTCAGAGATTTGCTGCTTATCTTTGTCTCATGTTAGTAAACTGAAAATGTTAAAGTTTGAGAGCATTCAGTATTTTGTTTTCAAGCATTTCTGATTATTTTCCAGGACAAAGAGGGCGGATTCGTGGTCCGGGAATCCAGTCAGAAGGGAGTCTACACCGTCTCTGTCTACACAAAAACCTTAAGGTGAACCACATGAGAGTTGTAGTTAAAACCCTTGGTACTGCAGATATGGAGACAGTTGACATACTGCGTGAATAAGAATTCAACATTTAACTTCTCTGTGTGTTTGGTTTCATTCGTGCAGTGCCAACGGGGATATCAAGCATTACCAGATCAAAATAAACGAGACTGGACAATTCTTCTTGGCGGAAAAACACACGTTCAACTCCATACCTGATGTCATACACTACCACGAACACAACGCAGCAGGTACACACACTTAAAGTGTTAGTGCATGTATCTAAAGAGACAAAAGTGCTTCTTTTGTTTTAATAAAATATTCTCGATGCTTGTTGGTCGTCTTTTGTAGGTCTAGTTACGAGGTTGCGGTATGCAGTGGGGCCAATGGGGAGGTGTGTTCCTCCCACTTCAGGATTCAGCTCAGGTAAATAAACACATTCTCTTAAAGTTGCTGTAACATTTTATTTAATTCATCAATGAAACTTTTGTAGATTTAACGCTGGGTGAACTTTATGTTTTGCATTGAGTTGTGTCGTCTTTTCACGACACGCTCAAACAAACCTTCAGTTATCTTTCATCATCATGTGGTGATTTGAACTCTTTGATTCAAGCTTTTCCCTTAAGTTTGCTGTAAAGTTGTATCTTTATATGCAGATGATATCATGCTCTATATCTGAGATTTTACGGCTTGTTTTTCTTTCGATTTGATCTGGGTCTCCTGATAAAGGAAGTCAGTGGAATCTCTGCCTCCTTGACTCACTCACATGCCCCATGTACGGAAACTAGGGATGTCCCGATCCTGATCTCAACTATCGGATCGGAGCCCATCGGGGCGTTTTTTAATTGATCAGTGTTCACAATTGAGCCGATAATCTCTTCTGATCATTTACGCCCGCTGTCACTGAACACAATTTTATTAATTTATTTTTCATTTAAAACGACCTTGCATATTATTTAACATTTTTGTAAATATGCCGAAATTAGCCAAAAGGCTAGTTTCCATCTGTAGTCCCTTGCCAGATATTAAAAAGGCTCCCAAAAATTTCAAGATTAACCAAAAAAATTGAATAAAGTAAAATAAAATAAAAATTCAAAAGGGAGCTGAAGGCTAACGCACAAGTGTAATTGAGTATTCTGCGTTCGCTTAACTGTGTATACATAATGAGAAAATAATAAATGGGACACTGATGTAGTACCCTAGCCATAATATAGATTTTATTGTAGAACTCTCATCTACATGGCACAGAAAAAACTTTTGCTATACGCACGGACATATGGTTCAAAAAGGCGAAAAAAACCCAAACACAGGACAGTCTGTAACATTAGCATCAGCATCCTCATTGCTAGCGGCAGCTGCCATTCTGTAGGTAGTGGCATGCAACCAGGCATGTTTCCATCTTGCTGTCACTCCCGATATTTACGTTCTCCGTCTCCCGAACAGTGAATTATGCACTGTCTTGTGAGAGTTGCGTTTAGAGCAGCCTCGGATTTCGGCAAATATTCAATATTAATTAATCGGATCGGGATCGGGACATCTCAAACAGAAACCTTTATTTATTCAGTATTTTCTGGAAGCATAAAACTGGAGCTCCCCTGTCTCCCTCTGTTTGTAGTTGTTTTTGAACCCTTGTTCTAAAGTTACGTAGAGTGTCTCTGTACGCTGATGATACCTTGCTCTGTATCTCAGATCTTTTGGCCTGAATGGGTACTCTACCACCTGAACTTATTCTTCTCATGTCACATTCACAGATAAAGAAACCTTGAATTCTTCTTTATCTCTTTAGGGGGCCCAAAGAAAGAGGTGTCTCTTATCTCCACAAACACACACATACCTTGAAAGTAATCATTTTAACGCCTTAGTATCAAGATGTACACTTCACGCAAAATAGGACAACCTCAATGACACTGTATAACAACGGGCTCTGAAACTGGACTGACTGGAGATGCTTCTTTTCACCTTGTCTCTTACTTCCTCTTTTCTTCCACATCTCTTCTGCCTCCTCTCTCTTTCTCTGATTCTCCACCCTCCAGAGAAGTGGGACATCAACCCCAGCGAGCTGACCTTCATGAAGGAGCTGGGCAGCGGGCAGTTCGGTCTGGTTAGGCTGGGAAAGTGGAGGGCTCAGCAAAAAGTGGCCATCAAGGCCATCAGAGAGGGGGCCATGTACGAGGAGGACTTCATCGAGGAAGCCAAAGTCATGATGTAAGGAGGGGTGGAGGGGGGTGAAGAGAAAAAAATGTTGGATCGGGACAGGAAGTAGACACTGGCAAGAAAATAGGGAACAGAGTTAGAGTGTTGAAACCTGTTACATGGAAGTGAAACTGCGTTGTTTTGTTGTGTCTATCAGGAGGTTGTGCCACCTTAAGCTGGTGCAGCTATACGGCGTGTGCTTGCAGCAGCGCCCCCTGTTGATCGTGGCTGAGTTCATGGAGAACGGCTGCCTGCTGAACTTCCTGCGGCAGAGGGGCGGGACTCTAAAGGAGGCGTGGCTTCTCTCCATGTGCCAGGATGTTTGTGAGGGGATGGAGTACCTGGAGGCTCAGAGTTTCATTCACAGAGACCTGGTGAGTGGAACGGGAGGAGGGATAATGCATGAGCAACTGGTGTTTATTTTCAGATTTCCCTCTTTGCATAAAGTATCCAACTCCTCTACTTTTTTCACTCCAGCTTTGTTTCTTCAAAAAGAATGATCAAGGTTCATATCTGTTTAACTTAAGTGGTTATTTTTCTGACATCCAGGCAGCCAGGAACTGTCTGGTCAACGAGCACAATGTGGTGAAGGTCTGCGACTTTGGGATGACCAGGTATGGCAGCCTGTTTGTCCCAAACCTTAAGAAAAAAATGATTTTTGTGTAATACTTTTTTTTTTTAACTTTATTCACATTAGTGCACTGTTTCAGCTAACATATAATATCACTGCGTCCGTGTTTGCAGGTATGTTTTAGACAACCAGTACACAAGTTCCAGTGGTGCTAAGTTCCCCGTGAAGTGGTCTCCACCTGAAGTTCTTCACTTCAGTAAATACAGCAGCAAGTCTGACGTTTGGTCCTTTGGTGAGGAAACTCACGTTACTATCCATTCACACCTTAAAGTGTTTAAAATATCTGATTTTAATCACTTTTGAAGACTTAATTAGGCAAAGAGCTCTCTCATAATTGCTAGATTTTCATCATGATGTTTTATGATATTTTACTTTTTGACCAATCGTTGTTTAAACTTGTTTATTTTATTCTGAATGTATTCTGTTTTTTTTTAGTGTTGTAAATCTTATTTTTCGGCATACATTTTTTCAACCTTAATATCTTGGAAACTAATTTGTATAAAATAATGAATCCTCCCTTCAGTGTGGGTTGATAGAGAAATGAGCTATTCAGACTAAAATCGTTTTTTGAACCAGGCTGTAAACATGTTTATTTCTGCTGTTAAGATTGGCTTTTTTAAATTGGTGTGTATGTGGCTTCTAAAGCTTCTGGAGCCAGCCTCAAGTGGACACTCAAGGTACTGCAGCTGTAATGTTTTTTTAATAAACGTATGTTTGTTTGCAGGTGTGGTGATGTGGGAGATCTACTCGGAGGGTCGGACTCCGTTTGAAAATCGCTCCAACTCTGAAGTGGTTAGTGACATCACCAGAGGAGTCCGACTGTACCGCCCACACCGCGCCTCTCAGCCGCTCTACTCCGTCATGTACCTCTGCTGGCACGAGGTACTTCATCAAAACACAAAAATTGGGGTGGGGGGGCAACATTCTAAAATCTTTGTTATCCTCTTCTTCCTCCCTTGACACTCGTTTGTTGTTTGTCTTTTTCTTCTTCGGTGGTGTTGGCGACTTAGAAGGCTCAAGGTCGACCATCTTTCTCAGAGCTTCTGGAGGAAATCAGAAAACTGGCAGAAAATCCGGATTAACACAAACATGTTATAATGCTGATTATCAAACTGCTTTTACTGTAAATAATGAATAAAAATAAACTCTATTTTATGACTGTAAATAACTATTTTATCAATAAAAGCTCTCTGACTGATACTTGTCTGTCTTCCAGTTTGATTCACCTTCATATAAACACATTTTTATCAAAATCAACTTATTCAAATGTGACAAAAAATAACTTATAACAGAAACAAACATGTTCTGATCTTCATTTGTTGACTTTAAATTTGGAGCCTTAAAAGTGATGACAAATTTGATGAACACCTCTCAAAGCATTAAGTGAATATTATGACTTTAATGAAAGTATGTTTTATAAAACCACAATAGTTTTAGGTTGAACTCAAGTAAGGGTAAAAAAGGACTGAAGGAGTGAGTGTTAGTAAAATTGTGCAGTGCACTTAAAATAACAGCAGGGGGTAGTGTAGAGGGTAGTGTAGAGCTTCTGACAGTTCAGGGGGAATTGTGTTTGGCAGGTGGAAATATTCATCAAAGATTTTTCTTTTCTTTTCTTTTTTTCTTTTTAAATTTAGCCCCTGAGTATCATTCTTTGACCTTGGTGACTTTACAATGATTATGTTGATGTGAACACTGTCTAAAAAATATTAACGATATTATTGAAAGAAAAATAGCAACAGTGGAGTGAGAAAAACAGAGAAATAAAATATGATGAATCATGTCCTTTTAGGACTTCCACTAAAAGAGGGGATCAATATAAGACAAAACATCTTCCTTCTTCAGTTACTTGACGCTTTGTGGATTTGTAACAAGTATTGGAGATATTAAGACTTTTTTTTTTTTTTAAACTCTTTTTATTAAGTTTTGACTATTTTAACAGACAATGTCAAGTTGCTTTGAATAATAAGGCACAGGATTACAGACTGTCCTTAATTTTTCAGTGAGCATAGAGAAAGATAAAAGAAAACATGTCTCCTAAACAATATCAATATATAGTAATAATGTTAATAACAGTTATAATGGTAACATATCAATAACACTTAATATAATAAAATTAATTTCTTCAACATATTAACCCTTAAAAACAGTATTCATCATGATTAACCTTTAATATATATATATAATATAATAACCTTTAATATTGTGTCCTTTACCTGTAAACAGGTAGCTGCAACTGAAAGTCGCCTTTTCAAAATTCCACAACATCCCAACTGATCTTCTGCTGACGTCACAATTTATCCTCGCGCGCCCGGAACGTGGCGGGAGGCGTCACCATGGCAACAGAACACACGGAGTCGAGTTGTCCCTTTGATGCGTCACGCAGCAGAGTTCCACACGGTCACGCGCCGAACGTTCCTCCGGTATTTAGGCGGTAACTTCAGCTTCAGCTCACCGGGACGATTCACCGATTAAAGAACTCACCTGTGAGGTAAGTGCGCGTGCGCGTGTCAACATTCAGGAACACAGTGACTGAGTGTTTGATGACTTTGATCCTTTTTATCTCCGTGGTGTTCATGAGAGGATCAAAACAGAGAGCTGAAATAAGAGTTCTGATACCAAACACGAGAAACTCGGTTATAAGTGAGATTCCTGCTTTTAATATATCTAACATAAAGTCAGAGAGGCTTGTTTTATCAATCCAACCATCCACAACTTCAAACTGTTAAGTATTTATCTCTGAAACCAAGTCTAGTATTACAAAAAGTACAAACTTGATGTGTATTACTTCTGATAATGACTCATTTTTACAGACTTGCTTTTACGTGACTTCATCCTTTTAACTGCTTTTTATTTGTATTTATTATCATTTTAGTTTTTATCTAGATAATTTATTTGTTTGAATTTTATTTGATCATTTATTGTTTTATTATTTATTTTTTCATTTATTATTTTAATATTCCTAATTGATCTTTTTCCATTTTCTATTTTGACCGATGTGATGTTGTCTTCGTCTTCTCCTTCACACCTTAGTTTTACCTGTGCTTTAATGCTGTTATTTACTTATCTATTCTTTTTATTAATGTATTTATTTATTTATTTACGTTCGATATTTTGAAAAACCTCTAACAATGATTTATTGGTCTACTATCTCACCGCTTTATTCTGTTTGAAGCATTTCATAAACATTTGTTTTTAAAGGTGCTCTCCAAATAAAGTTAGTATTATTATTATACTCTTTACATTTAATGTTTAATTGCCACAACACAGCTTCACCAGCAACAACTATACATCAATAACATGAAGTTTATTGTACAAGTTCCCAATATTTGACTACTATTTTTTATGATTAGTTACCAAGAGAGGCCATTTACTAATGACACAATATCACATACCAAATCTCTACATTTGTTACCCCTACCTGTTGACACTGTGGCAAAAAATAGTTTTGATTAGCATTCTAAACACTGATGTTAGTTTCTTTCTCAGACGTCTTAACTTAATGACAGTTAAGTGAAACTCATGATAGCATTTTGTTCATAATTTGAAATTTTCATTTTAATGTTCATTTTCTCCCCCAAGATGGCTAATAACAAGTATTACCAACTGTGGTTCAATAAAAGTATCCTAAAATCAATACTTTGTGACAACTTGTTTATCCCTGTGGGAGTAATACGTGGGATAATATACAGGGTCTGTCCAGATCCTAACCACCCATTCACCATATATTATCCCCTACTTATGTTCATAACATCAACTTTATTTGAAGGCCAGACCTTAACTTCGATGTATGACAATGAAAATATGTGAAATAGTTAATGTCCATTTTGGTTATTCGCTTGCCCTTCTTTTCAGTACTATCTTTATTATTCTAACCATGACTGTAAAGTATTGACAGAAATAATAGACCAGTAAATGTATCTTAAGTTATATTAGTGATGGTTTCTTCTAGCTGTCATTCCTCCCACAGTTTCATGGAGCGGTACGAGTCTCTGGGTCTTGTCGGGGAGGGCAGTTACGGCACCGTGCTGAAGTGTCGTCACAGAGACTCGGGTCGCCTCGTTGCCATCAAGAAGTTCCAGGACTCCGATGATGACAAGACGGTGAAGAAGATCGCTCTGAGGGAAATCAAGCTTCTTAAGGTACCTGTCAATCAATCCATCAGCCAATCAATCATTGAGTAACTGAGCAGTGAGCGTCCTCTTTGAGACTGAAACCTGAGTGACTGAAAACACAAAAGCAGCCTGTCAATCACCGAACAAACAAAGTCACAACCATTCAGAGCCGGAGACACGCAGCTCCTTCAAAAGTTGACATGAGAGGAAAGATCGAAAGAAGATGAACAGCTAAGAGCTAAAAGTTATAAAAAGAAGATCTATATAGAGGCTGTTTTTATTTTATGAAAGCCTGGATTAGTATCGCCGTAATCCTCAGTATGAGTGTCCAGCTTTAAATTCACACATTCTCATCTTTATTACCATTTAGCAACTGCGTCATGACAACCTGGTGAACCTCCTGGAGGTGTGGAAGCGCCGCCGCCGCTGGTATCTGGTGTTTGAGTTTGTGGAGCGAACGCTTCTGGATGATTTGGAGCAAAACCCAAACACACTGGACCTGAACACCAGCCGGCAGTACCTGTTCCAGATCCTGAGGGCGGTGGCCTTCATTCACCAGCAAAATGTGAGTTGATTGATGGATTCCAGGAATTCTCCAAGTCTTAAGTGATCCTGGACTTTTAGTTTTTCATCAGCTAGAGTCAGATCTTATTGGTTTGGAGTAACATCTTTAAGAAGAACTGATGAGACATGAATAGATATAATCTCAAAAGGCTGTTTTTATGCTTCCTAGATAATCCACCGTGACATCAAACCGGAGAACATCCTCATCTCTCAGGGGGGCGTGGTCAAACTGTGCGACTTTGGCTTTGCTCGGACGATGACAACTCCTGCTGATGGTGGCGTCTACACCGACTATGTGGCCACTCGCTGGTACAGAGCCCCTGAACTACTGGTGGGAGACACCAAGTATGGAAAGTAGGTGTTTGTGTTAACACCTTAGGATGTCATTTCTTGGTTATCAGGGAAAAAAACATTTACATGTGTGTGTTTGTGTGTTTGTGTGTAGACCAGTCGATGTGTGGGCTGTTGGTTGTCTGCTGTTAGAGATGTTAACAGGTCTGCCCCTGTTTCCTGGAGACTCTGACCTTGATCAAATATATCACATCGTCAGGTGCTTTGGTAAGCAAATACCTTGGATAAAAATACGCAACATCTCTATTTATGCTCTATCAACACCGTTGTACTCTTTGGTGTCTCTTTTTTTTCCAATAACAGGTAACTTGACAGCTCATCACCAGGAGTTATTCTACAGGAATCCCGTCTTTTCTGGAGTCAGACTGCCCCAATGTTCTGGCAGAGTCCCACTGGAGCAGCGCTTCCTAACAATCCCAACCAACGCACTTGACATTGCAAAGGTACAGTGTTAGTTAGAGGTTTATTGGTGACTCAAAGTGTTCTCTGCAACAAGGCATTAGCCTGCTTATGCCACCCAACATATTTTGAATGTCCCTCCATAAAGGTAAATAACCATTGTGTTGTCTTCTTCAGAACTGTCTCCAGTTGGATCCAGAAAATAGAACTCAGTGTTCAGAACTTCTAGAACACACATTGTTCACGCATGACTCATTCGACGTCAGGTAACTGAGTGAACGTAGTACATTGGCATGTTATCTGGTCACCCATTTCCACCCTTGTGTTAGCTAAACTTCACATATGGAACTTACCATTATTAAGTCTCTCAATGAAGTTATTGACTGTGTGTATCTATTTGTGTATCTAAATAGGTTTTTGGACGAGCTAAATGCCAAGATCCAAAAAGACCACAGAGAAAACTCTACCCTTCCCAAAATAGCCAGAACCCAAAGACGGGAAAAAGATGACAGAGATGCCAAGAACAGTAGAGGCAAAGACAAGAAACAACATGAAGAGAAATTCAACAAGGAAAAGGAGAAAGGTGACAAGGAGGACAGAGAAGACAAGTTACCCAAAACAAAAGGCAAGCAGCCTTCGAAGCCAAAAAGCATTCGCAATACCTCAGAACCATTGATGTCAAGCAAACAACCCAAAACATCAGGCGCCAAAATTATTGACAGTTCAGCAAAAATGACCAAAAACAACCATGGCCAAATGGGCATGAGGAGTAAAGCTGGAAAGACTGCTGGGGCAGAGCTCAGGAGGGAACCTGAAAGTTCTAAACCCCCTAAAATCTATACTTTAGATTCATTGGAGGCGTCCCGGACCACAACAGATCTGAATGACGACAATGCAGAAGAAGCTAAACCTAAAAATGGGAAAGTTGATTCTTTAGAGCCGGGGAATGGCCGTTTAGTGAAAACAACAAACTCAACCAACTTGCACTCAAGTTGTGTCGACAACAACCTGTCACGTGTGGCCGAGAAAAGTATGATGGAGATCCAGATGTCAACCAAATTGGAGTCAAGTCAAGACTCTGGGAAAAACAAAAATATCTCAAACCCAAGAGTACTCAAATTGTCTAAAAGCTCAACCGATGACACAATAAAAAGTTCTTCTCCAAAACCTTCTTTGAAATCATCTGCTGATCCGACAGAAACCGACCTAACACAGAAAAGGAGTCAAATTTCCACCTCAGAATACCCTGAAGGTGCAGCAGCTGAAACCGGTGAAAGGGCAAACAGTGACCAAGTGCAGACAAGCTTCAGTATGCAGGCAGTTGAGATCACCAGCTCCACTACTTCTTCCGTCGTTAAGACCTACAAGACAACTACTTCTTCAAAGCATCACACCAAATGTTCAAATGTGGAGACAAAACAAAGACTGACTTCTGAATGTCCAAAAGTCTTACCTTCCTCCACAAAGCCATCAAAGATTACCTCAAACTCTAGCCCTAAAATGACCAAAGAAAGCCCTTCTTTATCCTCTAGTCCTTTAAAGAGCCTCATCTCAGATCTTTCAGAGCACTCCTCCGAGGTTTTTGTTGAGGAAAGTCAAGCAGACAGGACTACAACACAACCAAAAGGAACCCTCCGAACCAGATCATCCATGGATACTAAACCCATAAATAACACCACATATGCAACTACCAAACCTCCGACAGACGTTCAAACAGACAAGGACCATGGAGAAGCAACGACAGCAACGACAACTCAGCAGAGGAGTTGTAATACTTCAAAAGAGGACATCAAGGAGAACCACCAGTGCTTGACAAGGAACCCTGTGACCAAAAAAGCTTCACAATACTTTGAGACATCCCATGAGCCGAGCAGCGTACATCAACAAAGCACCACCACTGAATCCAGAACAAAGTCAACCTCCATGCTAGATGAAATCCCTAAAACCAGAACACCAGTAGTGACCACTAAAGCACTGAAAGTCTCAGATAAAGAGAACAGAGAGGACGTTGCACTTTCTTTGTCCGTCAGTCCATCAACTAAATCTTCCCTTGATCAAATCTCAAAGGTTGAGCAGAAAGAACCCAGCTTGAAGTCCTTGAGACCCCTCCACTCTTTCATGGAGGAACCTAAAACAATGCTTGGGTCTTTCAGCAACCACACCAATTCGCCCACATCCAGTGACCTTGAAGAGTCAGAAAACTACAGAGGCAAGAAACAAAAGAGACAACTCAGGAAGGAAGGACTCAACTAATGTGTCCACAATCTCAGATTCAACCTCATTCACCTTAACGTCAAGTCCAGACCATGATGCTCCGACAAGGCTCTCCCACAACTTGCACCCTGTGGACTACAATGAGTTTGATTTTAATGCATCAAGTTCTTCTCCCCCACCCCCTCCTCCTCCTCCCTCCTCTACTCCTCTACTCCTCCCTCCATCCTCCACACCCCTTGTTCCCTTTATCTCTGTAGGCAGTACCAATACTGCCACCAGCGATCAGTTCTACGCGGGGACGGGTTTCCATCCTGGGCTCCATGACCTTAGGTACTTAAGTTGTCACAGAGGACTTAACCACAGTACTGCATGAGGGCTTGACATTTTGTAAGGTGGACTTTGAGCTAAGCAAAGCAAAAGCCACATTTGTTGCAAAAAGGTTTTGGACCACAGACAGATTCAGAACTCATACGTATCTGTTTTTATTATTGGGACCTTTTTAGGGGCTATGCTGCACAAACAGTGCCTGATCGTATTGCCTAATTTTGCCAACTAAGTCTGGCACAACACAGGACCTATTTTAAACATTTAAAAAGCATCAGATTAAGGCTTGATTTGAAGGATAAAGCAGTTCAGAAGCTCCAGAGAGTTGCCAATTGGCTCAAAGTTTGCCATATGTTAAATTTTTTTGTGTGTGTTTCTGACAGGGGTACAGACAAACCAAGGCATCAGGGTGCCATTTATAGTCGACTGACTCAACAGCCTTTGTCCGGCCACATCACAGGATCGCTAAGGAATCAGGTAACACAGCATATGTGTTTTATGTGTTCATAATACAAACACAATCAAGATGATGTTCCTCCAAAGTTACACCTGTCTTTCTTTTCAGGTGCCAGAGAAGAGTCAGATCTGTGAGCGCTCGTTCCAGTCTGACCGTTGTAACTTTGCTAGCACCAGCAGCGTAACGGCGACTAAAAAGAAGTCTGACATCCATTTCCCAGATCTTAAAAGCTCAGTGCTACCAGAGCTAAAAGGCAAAGAGGGTATGCACTCTAAACATGCACAAAAACCCTGATGGTACCTGATATACAACAAAGCAAAAGAAAGTCATCATTCCCATTCATTTTGCATGTTGGGTGTAGGCCAGTCAAGTTCTCCTCACAGGTTTAGCACTAAATTCAGTGTTAAAAATACCTCAGGATTGGATTCTTAGAGCAATAACTTCAGGGGTTCAGAAACAATGAGAAGCATAGTTTTCTTGATTTTTTTTTTAGAAGTCTATTCAGCAGCATTTCCTGTAGAGTTTTTTTTCTCTTCAGGTAAACAAAACATCAGATGACTTTCAAAAGATAAAAGAAAATACAAACAACTTGTTCCTCCCATTCCACCGTCAGAACAGCAGCTGCTCCGACAGCAGCACTAACAGAAGCACGGTTCAGACACTGTTCCCTTTACTCACATGGAATTTTAATATTTGTCTCTTGAGTAATCATGTTTTTAATCATGTCAAACAAAAGTACATTACTGCAATTTAAGAATAAAGAAAAATAAACATGGGTTGTTTTTGTTCTTGTTTATTTTAGTAGATAATATTGATATTCGACCACATAAACATCTATTCACCATAAAATCTGAATAATTTAGTACACAATATTAAGTAAAAATAAACAAAATATGTACTGATGGAGTACTTTTCATTATGTATGATAATCTCATAATACTTTGTAAAATTTTAATTGTTCCATTTATTATTGCCTGAAACCTTTGACATAAAAAGACTAGTCAGACTAGTCGCTCGACTCCTCTGAAGAAGACGAACCCATTCGCCGTCTGTTCCAGTTTGCCCGTCCCGCTCTGTTCAGCCGCGTGAACGGTAGTTCGTCGCTTTCTGATGAACTCTGACCTCTGCGACGCTGCCCTCCCATTGGCTGAGAGTGAAACCTGTTAGAACTGGCGGCCTGTCGTCCGTTGTTGGTCAGGAGGTGGAGAAGGAGGCTGAGGGAAGGGTTGGAGTGTCTGACTGGTCCTGCTGGTTGTGGTTGCGGCCTGACTGGTGCTCTTGTTGGTGATTGGACGGCTGGTCGTTTGGTTGTGGCCGCCACCTGCTGGAAAAATCAATGCAAAGCAGATTAAAGATGGCAAAAACCATACAAACAGTTTCACTGATGTCACCCATTGGTTTCTGAAGAGGCGTTATGAAGGCGAATAGACGCCTTAATGGAAATTCTGACTACAATATGCAACCCAAATCACAGCGAGCCTAATCCTTCAGGGCAGACTTACCTTCTTGGTGATGGGTTTGGTTTTGGTTGTTGTTTTTGTTGGGGTTCCAGTTGTGACAGTGTCAGTGTCAGGTGTGGGAAATGGAAAAATCCCACAGGGGTCCACAGCAGAACCATCCATCTCCGGAAAGTCGGAATCCGATGAAAAGGCGAGAAACTGACGTTCTGCAAGTTAAAGAATTAGTATTTTAAATACTTAAATTGAATATAGA
This sequence comes from Notolabrus celidotus, assembly GCF_009762535.1. NCBI lineage: Eukaryota > Metazoa > Chordata > Actinopteri > Labriformes > Labridae > Notolabrus > Notolabrus celidotus. The sequence continues at coordinate 1,151,152 of NC_048294.1, forward strand.
CAACAAATGGAAATGTTTATGTGGATCATGAGTGAGTGAAAAATCATTGCCAATGAATTTTAAAGTAATCTGTGTAAAGACAAGGCCGTAAACATGATGTAAAAATTGGCTTTTCAACATGTTTGTTAATGGGGTTTCCTCTGCCTCTGGAGACAGCCTCAAGTGGATTTTATTTAACAATTCTGACCCCTTTTAGCCTCCACTTAGACTGCAGGGTCAAATTGACCCACAAGCAGTATCTATGTAATATAAACATGCAGGGGGGGTTGCAAATGTGTGAAATGAACCATTTTCATTTTATGTTGTTCACGCTAATTGCTTTGATTGATAATAAAACTATATGTTTTTTGTAAGATATCAGATGTGATTTTTTTCTTATCAAGTAGAGTTTCATTGTTTTTTTTTACTTCTTCTGTCCCTCATTAGTGAACCTTGAAGTCGTCTTTACAAACAGGTCACCCGGTGCTGTAACCTCCATGTTTGTGTTTAAGGTGTCTGCACTGTGACCTGATCTGTCTGTCTGTGTTGCATATTTCATGATAACAGGTCTAAGGTGTGTTGTTCTTTTGTCTCAGTCTTTTGTTTGCAGGGAAGCTTCCGTGAAAATAAAAGACATGCCTTGAATAGAGTTTGTTCCAACACAAACATGCAGGTGGAATTATCATATCTATCATCTCATCTTTACAAATGAAAGAAACCAGAGTGTGATTAAGATTATTCAGATGAATTTAAATAAAGGGAAACTTACCGTTCACTGAATCGATGCTCTGACCGCTGACGAAGAAGAGAAATAAAACCAGAAGGAGAGAGATAATCCTGCCGGACATGACTGCAGCAAAGTGAAACCACAGAAGAAGAAAATGTGAATAAAAATTTAAAAAACAGGCAGTGGAAGAGAAAAAAAGTAGAAATGCTTAAAAAAGATAAAGTTGGTGTTTGAGAAGGAAGAGTTGCTGCCTGACTGAAGGAGATGAGAGATGAGTGAAGTGTTTATAGATAGAAAAGGAGGGAGGAGAAACAAAGGGAACAGACGGATAATGTCTAGACTGGAGAGTTGAGTCTGAGCAGATGTATCAGAGATGTGGCAAAAGAGTTGCAACAGAGTTAATCCTCACTTCTTTTTTAAACTTTGTTTATTCAAGGAAGGTTTACAGAGCGGCAGCAACCACAACAGCAACACCCTGCTTACCAGAAACACCATCCAGACTTTGTTCCCTTATTTCAGGTTTTAATTACTAAACATCCAGGTTTCCAGTCGTGTCTGTCTCTCCTGTCTGACAGTACATTTAAAATGTTCATCCGACCTTTTCTTCTGCCTATCTGGGATTTAAAGGTCACATATCACGCTTTTTTCATCAACATATATTGGTCTAAGAGGTCCCCAAAACATGTCTTTAAAGTTTATGCTCAAAAAAACACTTTGAAATCAGATTTTGGTCTGCCTGAAGAACCCTCTTCTTCAGCCCTCCTCAGAAAGGTCGGTTTTCTCTCTGACCACGCCCCCTCAGGAAGTGGATATCCCCTCGGCTGTCCAGCACGTTGATCTAATGTTTACATGTTGGCTGAATATACACGGCTGCTCACAGACCTGCGTTACTTCAACCCTCTGAATCTGAACCAGAATCTGATCCTGACGGAGAGGCGCCTGTAGCAGGACCTTTCTGAACCATTGGTCACAGATTTAGTGTTTCTTGTTGTTTTATTTGTCAGCATGTTGACGTGTGTCTTGGTACACAGCTACCAACATGTAGCTATGTAGCTATGCTAACTAGTACTAGCACTTTTCCATGAAAACTAAAAATCATCCACTAGATCGTCAAATCTGCAGACGTGGGGAGTAAAACCGACCTCTGTGTTTATTAAGACAGCCTACAACTAGCATGCCTCCCTCCTAAGCTCCTTGTTAGCACACATGTGTGCAGGGAATGAAAAACGGAGGAGGGGTTGAGTTGTATTTTATACAGTCTATGGGCTGAACAAGCTCCGAGCTCTGACTTCCTGTTACAGACCGGATGGCGTTGTGACGTATGAAAAACACTGAAAACTGAAACGGCTGGTTTCAGCACACATTTACAGAAAGGTGGAGAAATCAAAACAGGGACAGAATGGAGTCTTTGACTTTTCAGGGGGTTTGTAGACAGGGACACAGATTTCAGGGAGAGAACCATTAAAAAGTCAATTTTGCATGATATGTCACCTTTAAATATGTACTTCCTGAAATTCTGAGAATGTTTGAGATGAAAGAAGGCTGCAGAGTTGAGAGACACGTTATGTTGGATTCTTTCCATGTGTAACAGATTGGTAATTTCTGCTAGCCAGGTCTTAAAAGAAGGGACATCCTCATTTTTCCAAAGAGTTAAGATATTTCTTTTTGCAATAACCATATTGTATTGTTCTCAGATGTAAGTGGGTAAGAGTGGAAAGATGTCGAGTACCACCTAAGATCGATGTGCAAGGGTCAGGGGAGATGTCACAGTTATACACGTCAGAAAAACACTTGAAAATATCAGACCAGAAAAGATGACCCAGAGTGCCCTCAGCCGAGTTACATTTTGGGCAAGTTAGTGAGACAGAGGGATACAAAGAGTGAAGTTTGGTGCAAGAGTAATGTAGCCTGTGAAGAACTTTAAATAAGCTGAATGAGTTGGTGATGGAGTTTCCCAGTCCTCGTCATTGATCGTCAGATCCAGGTCTTCTTCCCAGGCTACCTTTAAGTGTTGTGTGGAGACTACACTATATGAAGTGAAAAGTTGGGTGAATCTGGAAATAAGTCTCTTTGAGTCAGGGTCATGTGATTTTTTTAACTTGTGTAATTTAATTCCAATTTAAGGGGATTAATGAATCATTTACGTTCTCATCTTATTTTTTAGGAAAGATGATTCCTGCTCAGAGAGGATGGCGCAAAGAGAAATGTCATCGTCTGGGATCTCGTCTAGACTTAAGTTGACGAGTTTTTGACATTTTTAGAGACAGCAACATTACATGAAAAGCAAATGTATTGCCTGAAAACAGGTTTCAAGGGAAACATTGTTCTAATGGTTCTAAGGCTGCAACTTTATCTTTCTTCGGGGTATTCGCCGATGATAGTTTTGGAGAAAACGTTGTTGTTTGGTTTAATTTTGAAAGAGAAACCTTCTTTTCTGTATTTCTGTATCTGTGTTGTTGCCTTGCTCAACAGCAGGAAACCACTTACTCATTCACTTCCCACTCCAAAGATTTCCCCCGACACGCTCAGACACCAGGTGTGAGTCTCTTCATCTGAAGTTTCCGATGTTACTCAACTGGAACCAGAGATTTGCTAACACACCACACAGAAACCACGGTTACCAGGGGAGCAGGTGTTATACACACACACACACCTACTGTACAGTCAACCGTAGCGCTCTAATCTGGTCCTCTCACAGATTATCTGAATCAGTCCTGATTCAAACTGTAATATCTCAATCATTCTTGGTTGGATTTGAGTGAAAATTGGTAAAACCATTGTTAGTGCCCAGACAGTGAAGCCTACTGACTTTGGTTACCCCCGACCCTTCCCTCTAGCGCCACCATGAGGTACAGGATAAGGGTTTTGAGTGAAATGTCCCGACATTTAGGAACTGAGTGCCACAAAGTTTGGTTTCATTTTCAGGATAATTTGTAACAACTTGACTGAAACTTACATTTTTTCATCCAGTCTCATAATTTTTCATTGATTTGATAGAAGACTAAAAACCTGTCAGATATTCTCCTTTACCCTTTCCTTCATTGTTTTTTCTTTCATTCCTTCTTTCTTTCTTCATTTCCTTTCTCTCCTCTTTCTTCCTTTTTCCGTTCATTCGTTCTTTCTTTCGTTTTCCTTTCATTCCTTCTTTCTTTCTCCCTCTTTTATTCCTTTTTCCTTTCATTCCTTCTTTCTTTCTTTCATTCATTCCTTTCTTCATTCTTTCACCATTTACTCTCCTCTTTTTCTTTCTTCTGGTCTCCCTCTCTTTTCTCTTTTCTTAGACCTTTCTGGAGTCCCTGAGCTGAGGTTTCTGCCTGTTAAAGGAAGTTTGTCCTTGCCACTGTAACTTGCTAAATGCTGCAAAGTGCTCTGCTCATGGTGGATTAAGATGAGATCAGACCGAGTCCTGTCTGTCAGATGGGACTGAATCTGATCCGGTCTTGATGTTGGGTCTTTGTTAATAATAGAACATAGGGGACGGTCTAGACCTGCTCTGTTTGAAAAGAGTCTGAGGAGAATGTTTGTCGTGATTTGGTGTTAAATAAATAAAGATTGATTGGTTGACTTGTGCTGCATTAAAAAACTCCTAATCCCTGTGAGTGTTGTTATTGTGTGTTTGCATACTGATGTTAACATTTAGCTTAAACAAGATATTTTCCCTTTATTTTAAAAACGTCTTGTCAGATAAAAATGTGCAAACTGATTGTAAACATGACGTTAACGGTAGAGATAAAATAAAAACTCAGGCTGGAATTGAAATTTAACATTTTATTTTTAAAAACTCAAAAATATAAAGTTCTTCTATTTCTGTGAAAAATAATTACTTCTTTGGCTCTTAGCTTTAAAGTGCAAAAATCACATGTTTTAGTATTTATTACACTGAAAGAGTTTGGTGTGAGTAAGGAGTGCATACAGAATTAACAACTGTCACATGAACAAATAAAAGTATACTTTACATATTTATTTTAGTATAAGAGAACCTGGAGTTATCCATTAAATACTTCAAATGTAAATCAAGGAACGTGAACGAACGATTAGCAAGAACAATATTAGTCAAATGTACAAACACTGAACTTCAAAAAGCGTTGAGTCGTGAGTCTGCATCTTTAACATTCAAACAACAGAGATGAGGATGCTGGTTTTAAGATGGTGATGCTGATGAAGGTCTAGGTGAACTTCCTGATGAAGCGCAGTTTGAGGTAAGTGATGGCGAGGAAGCATGTGGTCATGATGATCAGAGCCATGTGATTCTGCCAGAAGCCCCAGGTGGAGTAATCGACGCCCTGCTGATACAGAAACTCCTCCCCCGTACACCTGGAGACACAATTTACACGTTTAAAATCTGACACACACTTATTCCCTTACTTTAGCTCAGGTAGTAACTTATTATGAGGCTGTAATGTGTTATGTTGTCCAGCAGGGGGTGCAATTACTACAACTCAAGCTGACCCACCTGCTGCTGTCCTTCACATAAACTACACCACACTAAGTATCTCTGCTGCTTCATGAGTGTGTGAGTGGTTCTTACGCGAGTCCAGGTGGAATTTGGCTGTCGTTTAAATCTTTGCAGAACGTCAGTCCTGTAAACTCGTTAATCTGCAGAGCCTGGAGAAACAAAGATCTTCATCAACACCAAGAACACACCACAAAGAGTACTTCCTGCTGTGTTCTGTTAGGGAAAATACTAAGACAGTGTTTGATGTTCGGAAGCATGTTTCATTTATTTTTCTTTCCTCTTCCTGCCAAAAGCAATAGGTTAGGGTTACCAGACCCTAACCCTAACCCCAACCCTAACCCCAACCCCAACCCCAACCCTAACCCTAACCCCAACCCTAACCCCAGCCCTAACCCCAACCCCAACCCTAACCCTAACCCTAACCCCAACTCTAACCCTAACCCCAACCCTAACCCTAACCCCAACTCTAACCCTAATCCCAACCCTAACCCTAACCCTAATCCAACCCTAACCCTAACCCCAACCCTAATCCAACCCTAACCCTAACCCCAACCCTAACCCTAGTCCAACCCTAACCCTAACCCCAACCCTAATCCAACCCTAACCCTAACCCCAACTCTAACCCTAACCCTAATCCCAACCCTAATCCTAATCCAACCCTAAACCTAACCCTAACCCCAACCCCAACCCTAACCCTAACCCTAACCCCAACTCTAACCCTAACCCTAACCCCAACCCTAACCCTAACCCCAACTCTAACCCTAATCCCAACCCTAACCCTAACCCTAATCCAACCCTAACCCTAACCCTAATCCAACCCTAACCCTAACCCCAACCCTAACCCTAATCCAACCCTAACCCTAACCCCAACCCTAATCCAACCCTAACCCTAACCCCAACCCTAATCCAACCCTAACCCTAACCCCAACCCTAACCCTAACCCTAACCCCAACCCTAACCCTAACCCCAACCCTAACCCCAACCCTAACCCTAACCCCAACTCTAACCCTAACCCTAACCCTAATCCCAACCCTAATCCTAATCCAACCCTAAACCTAACCCTAACCCCAACCCTAACCCTAACCCCAACTCTAACCCTAACCCCAACCCTAACCCCAACTCTAACCCTAACCCCAACCCTAACCCTAACCCCAACTCTAACCCTAATCCCAACCCTAAACCTAACCCTAACCCTAATCCAACCCTAACCCTAACCCCAACCCTAATCCAACCCTAACCCTAACCCCAACCCTAACCCTCATCCCAACCCTAACCCTAACCCTAACCCCAACCCTAACCCTAATCCCAACCCTAACCCTAACCCCAACCCTAACCCTAACCCCAACTCTAACCCTAACCCCAACCCTCACCCTAACCCCAACTCTAACCCTAATCCCAACCCTAACCCTAACCCTAACCCAAACCCTAACCCTAACCTCAACCCTAACCCTAATCCCAACCCTAACCCCAACCCTAACCCTAATCCAACCCTAACCCTAACCCTAACCCCAACCCTAACCCTAACCCCAACCCTAACCCTAATCCCAACCCTAACCCTAATCCAACCCTAAACCTAACCCTAACCCTAACCCCAACCCTAACCCTAATCCCAACCCTAATCGAACCCTAACCCTAACCCCAACCCCAACCCTAACCCCAACCCTAACCCCAACCCTAACCCTAACCCCAACCCTAACCCTAACCCCAACCCTAACCCTAATCCAACCCTAACCCTAACCCCAACCCTAACCCTAATCCAACCCTAACCCTAACCCCAACCCTAATCCAACCCTAACCCTAACCCCACCCCTAATCCAACCCTAACCCTAACCCCAACCCTAACCCTAACCCTAACCCCAACCCTAACCCTAACCCCAACCCCAACCCTAACCCTAACCCCAACTCTAACCCTAACCCTAACCCTAATCCCAACCCTAATCCTAATCCAACCCTAAACCTAACCCTAACCCCAACCCTAACCCTAACCCCAACTCTAACCCTAACCCCAACCCTAACCCTAACCCCAACTCTAACCCTAACCCCAACCCTAACCCCAACTCTAACCCTAATCCCAACCCTAAACCTAACCCTAACCCTAATCCAACCCTAACCCTAACCCCAACCCTAATCCAACCCTAACCCTAACCCCAACCCTAACCCTCATCCCAACCCTAACCCTAACCCTAACCCCAACCCTAACCCTAATCCCAACCCTAACCCTAACCCCAACCCTAACCCTAACCCCAACTCTAACCCTAACCCTAACCCCAACCCTCACCCTAACCCCAACTCTAACCCTAATCCCAACCCTAACCCTAACCCTAACCCAAACCCTAACCCTAACCTCAACCCTAACCCTAATCCCAACCCTAACCCCAACCCTAACCCTAATCCAACCCTAACCCTAACCCTAACCCCAACCCTAACCCTAACCCCAACCCTAACCCTAATCCCAACCCTAACCCTAACCCCAACCCTAACCCTAACCCCAACTCTAACCCTAACCCTAACCCCAACCCTCACCCTAACCCCAACTCTAACCCTAATCCCAACCCTAACCCTAACCCTAACCCAAACCCTAACCCTAACCTCAACCCTAACCCTAATCCCAACCCTAACCCCAACCCTAACCCTAATCCAACCCTAACCCTAACCCTAACCCCAACCCTAACCCTAACCCCAACCCTAACCCTAATCCCAACCCTAACCCTAATCCAACCCTAAACCTAACCCTAACCCTAACCCCAACCCTAACCCTAATCCCAACCCTAATCGAACCCTAACCCTAACCCCAACCCCAACCCTAACCCCAACCCTAACCCCAACCCTAACCCTAACCCCAACCCTAACCCTAACCCCAACTCTAACCCTAATCCCAACCCTAACCCTAACCCCAACCCTAACCCTAACCTCAACCCTAACCCTAATCCCAACCCTAACCCCAACCCTAACCCTAATCCAACCCTAACCCTAACCCCAACCCTAACCCCAACCCTAACCCTAACCCTAATCCAACCCTAACCCTAACCCCAACCCTAACCCTAATCCCAACCCTAACCCTAATCCAACCCTAACCCTAACCCTAACCCTAACCCCAACCCTAACCCTAACCTCAACCCTAACCCTAATCCCAACCCTAACCCCAACCCTAACCCTAATCCAACCCTAACCCTAACCCCAACCCTAACCCTAACCCCAACCCTAACCCTAATCCAAACCCTAACCATAATCCAACCCTAACCCTAACCCTAACACCAACCCTAACCCCAACCCTAACCCTAACCCCAACCCTAACCCTAACACCAACTCTAACGCTAATCCCAACCCTAACCCTAACCCTAACCCCAACCCTAACCCTAACCCTAACCCTAACACCAACCCTAACCCCAACCCTAACCCTAACCCCAACCCTAACCCTAACCCCAACCCTAACCCTAATCCCAACCCTAATCGAACCCTAACCCCAACCCTAACCCTAACCCCAACCCTAACCCCAACCCTAACCCCAACCCTAACCCTAATCCAACCCTAACCCTAAACCCAACCCCAACCCTAACCCTAAACCCAACCCTAACCCTAACCCCAACCCTAACCCTAATCCCAACCCTAACCCTAATCCCAACCCTAACCCTAATCCAACCCTAACCCTAACCCCAACCCTAACCCTAACCCCAACCCTAACCCTAATCCCAACCCTAATCGAACCCTAACCCCAACCCTAACCCTAACCCCAACCCTAACCCTAACCCCAACCCCAACCCTAACCCTAATCCAACCCTAACCCTAACCCCAACCCTAACCCCAACACCAACCCTAACCCCAACACTAACCCTAATCCAACCCAAACCTTAACCCTAACCCCAACCCTAACCCCAACCCTAACCCTAATCCAACCCTAACCCTAACCCCAACCCTAACCCTAACCCTAATCCCAACCCCAACCGTAATCCAACTCTAACCCTAACCCCAACCCTAACCCTAATCCCAACCCCAACCATAATCCAACCCTAACCCCAACCCTAACCCCAACCCTAACCCTAACCCCAACCCTAACCCTAATCCCAACCCTAATCGAACCCTAACCCCAACCCTAACCCTAACCCTAACCCCAACCCCAACCCTAACCCTAATCCAACCCTAACCCTAACCCCAACCCTAACCCCAACCCCAACCCTAACCCCAACACCAACCCTGACCCCAACCCTAACCCTAATCCCAACCCTAACCCTAATCCAACCCTAACCCTAACCCCAACCCTAACCCCAACACCAACCCTAACCCCAACACTAACCCTAATCCAACCCAAACCTTAACCCTAACCCCAACCCTAACCCCAACCCTAACCCTAATCCAACCCTAACCCTAACCCCAACCCTAACCCTAACCCTAATCCCAACCCCAACCGTAATCCAACTCTAACCCTAACCCCAACCCTAACCCTAATCCCAACCCCAACCATAATCCAACCCTAACCCCAACCCTAACCCCAACCCTAACCCTAACCCCAACCCTAACCCTAATCCCAACCCTAATCGAACCCTAACCCCAACCCTAACCCTAACCCTAACCCCAACCCCAACCCTAACCCTAATCCAACCCTAACCCTAACCCCAACCCTAACCCCAACCCCAACCCTAACCCCAACACCAACCCTGACCCCAACCCTAACCCTAATCCCAACCCTAACCCTAATCCAAACATAACCCTAACCCTAACCCCAACCCTAGCCCTAACCCTAACCCCAACCCTAACCCTAATCCCAACCCCAACCGTAATCCAACCCTAACCCCAACCCTAACCCTAACCCTAACCCCAACCCTAACCCTAACCCTAACCCCAACCCTAACCCTAACCCTAACTCCTTTAACCCTGTTGGTATTTTCTTTTACAGATACAGAGTCAGAGCACATTATATCTCACTGTAGGCAAGTGTTTGTGTGTGTGTGTGTGTGTGTGTGTGTGTGTGTGTGTGTGTATGTGCGTGTGTGTGTGTGTGTGTGTGCGTGTGTGTTAACTTACAGCAAGTCCATATCGAGGTATACTTAAGTACTTCAACCAAGCAAGCCAGTTGGCGATGGAAGGAAGGTTCACGAGCAAACCAGCAAAAATCTGCAGAAGAAGAGAAATACCAGTTTACAGGTCACAGAATAATGACGTGTTTTAATCCTCTGAGGACAAAAAAGTGAAACACGTTCCATGGTAATCCAAGCGGCAACCTCCGGTCTTAAAATATGAAGCTAAAGAGGAAGTGCTAAAAACTGCAGTTCATCAAACGTCCACTTGAGGCTGGCTTGAACACTGTAGCTGTTGGCAAGGAGGCTCAAAGCCCCGCCTCTTTACGTCACAATCGCTCTACAGCAGCAATATGGCTGCCGCCGCCAATTGGCCTCAAACAGCGCTTTAGAAACAGATGGGTGATGTCACAGATACTACGTCCATTATTTATACAGTCTATGATTGCTATGTGTGTGTGTGTGAGTGTGTGCGTGTGTGTGTGTGTGTGTGGGTGTGTGTGTGTGTGTCTGTGTGTGTGTGTGTGTGTGGGGAAGCGTCACCATCATGAAGACGCAGGCGATGGTCATGAAGATGTTGGCGATGGCCACCACCGTCTGGTCGGCTGAGATGGCCAGAGCCATGGAGGTGGCGGTGTAGGACACCAGGATCACGGAGAACATGAAGAGGAAGAAGGCAGCGGCTGTGGGCTTAAAACCTACGCACACACACACGCACACACACACACACACACACACGCACACACACACACACACACACATAGAGGTAAACAAAGGACCGTGTTTTAATAAGCGGCAACATTTGGGGTAACCAAAGTGTCCTTTAATGCAAGTAGACTTTTTTCATGAGAGACTGAATTTAGGCCTGTCGTGTTCCTTCTACCCACCGATCATGAAGTACGCCACGCAGGAGAAGACGATGGCGGGGATGGTCCTCAGCGTGATGATGTCAGAGAGGATCTTAGTCAGGAAGTAGACAGAGAGCCTGTAGTAACCGCTGATGTACTCATGACTGAGGAGAGAGAGAAAACACAAGTGGTTCATAAATGAACCCCTACACCGTTAGCTTAGCATTTAGCTACGTGGTCGTTTCTGTGTCAAACCCACATGAAGAGTTTCCGCTCCGTGATGAAGAGCTCAGCAGACGACAGCGAGCTGAAACACTGATTCACAACGATGAAGAAGAGGGCGCCAAACCTGCACGTGATGGAGCACTGAGTTAGCATACTTGTGCTAATTATCTGCTACATCCTGTGGTCTGTTTTTCATAGTGAACTGCAATAAAGAATAAAGTTTGTGACCTGTTCTGCATCCCACTCTGAGAGTCGTCCACGTTGAAGAAGATGGCTCCAACAACCAGAGCGAGGAACAGAGTCACTGCAATCTGAACAGAGGTAAACGCAGCGTGATCAGAACATAGTACAAGCCTCTGCCACAGCCGGACACACTTCTTATGAAAGGTCAAAGGTCGCGGGTCGAAGTGATGTTAACTTAAAGCTAACTCAAGGAGTCGGAGTCGATAGTTTGTACCTGAGCGACAGACGTCTGAGGGTTGAGCATGAGGTTCCTGAACGTTCTCTTGAGAACCCATTTGAACTGCGTCAGGAAGCTGGTGTTGTAGGTGATGGTTCTGGAGGGGGCTCTGGTGGTCGTCGGTCTGCCCTGAACGATCTTTTCTGAGAGAGACGGTGAAAAAGGTTCTGATTTAATAATAATAATAAGATCATTCAAAAAATAAATAATAGGGGCGCCATTCGCCTAGTGTTCTAAGCGCGCCCAATGTACAGAGGCAATAGTCCTTGTCGCAGAGGTTCAATTCCAGCCTAGACCATTTACTGCAAGTCCTCCCCCACTCTCTACTCCCAACGCTAACCCTTATCCAAACCCTAACCCCAACCCCAACCCCAACCCTAACCCCAACCATAACACTAAACCTAACCCCAACCCTAACCTTAACCCCAACCCCAACCCTAACCCCAACCCTAACCCCAACCCTAACTCCAACCCCAACCCTAACCCCAACCCTAACCCCAACCCTAACCGCAACCCTAACCCTAACCCCAACCCTAACCCCAATCCTAGCCCTAACCCCAACCCCAACCCCAACCCTAACCCCAATCCTAACCCTAACCCTAACCGCAACCCTAACCCCAACCCTAACCCTAACCCCAACCCTAACCCCAACCCTAACCCTAACCCCAACCCTAACCCTAACCCCAACCCTAACCCCAAACCTAACCCTAACCCCAACCCTAACCCCAACCCTAACCCTAACCCCAACCCTAACCCCAACCCTAACCCCAACCCTAACCCCAACCCCAACCCTAACCCCAATCCTAACCCTAACCCTAACCGCAACCCTAACCCCAACCCAAACCCCAACCCCAACCCTAACCCCAATCCTAACCCTAACCCCAACCCCAACCCTTATAAATACCTTATGACAATACAAATAATCAATTCTTACATATAAAAACATTGACAAAAAATAATACAAAATAGTAATCCTATTAATGATAATAACATTAATAAAATAATAAAAATCAAATTAAAATGAAATAACAATAATTATAATTATAATAATATTGATAATTACAATAATTAAATGAATAAACATGATTAAAAGCGAATAATCAAACAGTATTATTAAAAATAAGAAAAAATAAATAAAATAATTGAATAATAATGACAATCATAACTATAATAATTATAATAATAAGTGTTCAACTAATATTGTTTTTTTCACAGTCTATTGAGATTATTTCAAAATGCCATTAATGGACCTGACTCAAGGCATTCATTTATTACTCGTCACTGCCCCCTGCTGTTCAGTAAGTTTCCCACTTCACTGAATGGACACAATGATTTACTAAACAACGATTTATGAGTCATTCAGGTTACTCTATAATATACAGGAGTATTTAAAGAGCGATCCTCTGAGTTCTCATGGTGAGTGTTGACGTTCTCTCTTTAGTAAACATTATTCTGCTGAAGGAACATTTCACCTGAGGTTATTTCAAAGAAGTGAAGAACAGTTTCCTTGAGGAGTTCAGACACAGTGAAATAATAAAGAGATATTAAAGACGGGTTTTTGTACGGACCCATCTCTGCTTTGGTCTGTTTGTAGTACTGGCTGTTTCTGTATTCCTCTTCCAGTTTGTCCTCTATGCCTTGTCTGGACTTGGACATGGAGTCTAGGTCTGGATCTGAAGGGGGAAGAAAGAGGCTCAGAGTTGACCGGAGGACAGAAAGACTTGACTTCAAATCTGTGTGATGGTTTCATGCTCGCCTTCTTTGTCCTCACTGCTCGGACTGCCGGCCGTGGAGTCTCCGTTAATGATGTCCAGGAAGAAGTCAGCGGGGTTGTTGTGGGGCTCACAGGTGTATCCTGGGAAATGAAGTTCATAATAAGTTACAGTGTGGACTTTATAATTTTATGTCAGGTTGTGTTGGGGTTGGATGAAAGTTGATTTATGATCCTACCGATTTCTGAGAAATAATCCAGCGCCATCTGAGCCGGAGCGTGGTACACCTGATAAACATCAAAACAAGAGTTAACATAAAACATACATGACGATACTTCATGTGTACAGAGGACAGAGAGGAGGCTTTAATCTTAAATAAAGTTTCAGTAAAATTACAAATTAATGACTGTCAAAAAATCAGAAGAGAAAGGGAAGACATGAAAGTAAATGAAGATTACAGACTTAAAAAGAAAGACAGAGAAGAAATATGAAGCTACTAAAAGATGAAGAAATATTAAGGAAAAATAAATTAAAAAAAACAGAAAAATGCAAAAAATAGTTGGACTGGGAAGAAAAAAAAAGAAACAAAACAAAAACAAAAAAAAGAAGAAAAATGAGAAACTCGAAAAATGATGAAGAAATAAAACAATAAATAAGCAAAAACAACAAAAAACAATAAAATGAAGTAAAGAAAGATTCCGAATTTTTTTTTAAAAGAGAGCAAAAAAAGGACAAGATGCAAAAATATAGACTGACAAAAGATAACAATAATAAGCAACAAAACCAAAAAAGGAGAAGAAAATAAGAAATGGTAATTGTTTTGTAAAAGAAAGATTACAAAGAAATGAATAAAAAATAAAGCAACAAAACAGCCATAAAATGAAGGAAAGAAGGATTAAGAAAACATTTTAAAAAGAGGGCAAAAAAAGGACTTTAAAGACGGAAAGATGCAAAAAAGATGGACTGGAAAGAAAAATAATATTAAGCAACAAAAACAAAAAAACAAAGGAAGCGAAAAAATTGAGAAAAAGTAAAAAAAAAAAGGTCAAAGAAGAGCAAAGGATGAAACTGAAACAAACAGGAATGTCTCTTCAACAGATGATAAAGAAGAATAAAGAAGAAAAAGGGAGTGAAGGAAGTTGGTAAGTGAATATTTAGACAGCAAGCGTCGAAGAATAAAGGACCTGTTTTCCGTTGACGAGCAGCGTGAGGCTGTCGAACAGGCGGTAGATGGAGTAACGAGGCTGGTGGATGGACAGGATGATGGTGCGACCGTTATTCGCCATCCTAAAGACACGGGACATAAAATATAATCAGGATTCTCTCAGCGCCGTCTCTGATGGACGGTGTTTCAGAGAGAGTTTGATGTGATGAAAAAGAGAAGCAAATTAAAAACACAGAAACAGTCACGCTCCTTTCTTCTAGTTGGTAGTCACCACAAGGGGGAGCAGCGTTGTCTGTGTGTGTGTGTGTGTGTGTTGTGTGTGTGTATGTGTACCTCTTGAGCAGCAGCAGCACAGAGTTAGCGGTGCTGGCGTCGAGCCCCGTCGTCGGCTCGTCCAGGAAGAGGACGGACGGGTCGATGATCAGCTCCATGCCAATGTTCGTCCTCTTCCTCTCTCCGCCGGAGATCCCACGAATCAGCTGAGTGCCCACCTGAACACACACACACACACACACACACACACACACACACACACACACACACACACACTTTCTTAATTTCATAACCTTTCTATTTCTGGTCTTCGTCTCTTTTGTCCTTTTCTAGCTCGCCTGTTTTGTTCTTTTCCTCACTTTATTGCCATCCTTGCTTTTGTTTCTTTACCCTTCTTACTTTCCTCTCTTTCCACCTCTCCATCCTTCTTTTAGTCCTCCCTCCCTCCCTCCCTCCCTCCCTCCCTCCCTCCCTCCCTCCTCACCCTGGAGTCGGCCACCCTGCCCAGTCCGAGCTCCTTGATCAGTCTGTTGACCTTCTTCTCCTTCTCCTCCTGAGAGACGGACTCCGGGAGTCTGAGCGCTGCAGAGAAGCTGAAGTTCTCTCTGACGGTCAGAGTCCCCATCACCACGTCGTCCTGAGAACAAGAACCAGAACATCCTTACATCGGCACATGATCCATATTCTATCATCATCTTTAAGACTTCAGTTCTCAGGTTGGAGCCTCAGAGTTTCTGGAGTCATCTAAAAACCCTGAAACAGACTTTGACCTGAGGCCGGCTCTGATTGTTCCTTCCCTCGTTTCCTCTCTCTATCAGGAAACCTGCTGATCTCACTTCCTGTCTGTCTTCCTGCCCGTCTCACCCACCTGCACCACGTATCCAGACAGACACTTAAAGTTGGGAGGCTGAGGAGCTCCGTCGATTAGGACTTCTCCCCACAGGCCTGCAGGATCCTTCCTCGCCGCCAAAACGTCCAGAAACCTGAACGACAGACGTGATCAAAACTTTAACCTCTGATGTTTCAGAACGCTTCAGAATAAAAGACGAGTTTAAAGAATCGATTGTTCTCCTACGAGGAGAAGACACTCACGATGACTTCCCGCTTCCTGTTGCTCCCATGATGGCGTTCAGACCGGGCTTCATGATCCCGCTGACAGAGGGAGAGAAAGGAAACAGTTAACGTGGGTTCAGGGCAAAAACTGATTTTCTGGTGAGTCTCAGTTTCACTGTAAACGGCCGCTCAGTGCAGCCTCTGAGTACAAAGTTACACATGATGCAGATTGTGAGATGAGATGTCTGGTAGGATGGAGTTCCAGAGGCGGTGCTGCTGGGAGGGGTTTTCCTTCAGAAAAGCTAAGCTAAGCTAAGCTAAGCTAGGCTAAGCTAAGAATAGAATACCTTTATTGTCATTGAAACATGTACTACGAAATTCAGTGAAAGTCGAATTAAGTGCAAATCAATCAATCTTTATTTGTATCTATCTCATAATCTCATGTCCACAGCAGGAGGCCATCTACGGCAGAGATCCAGAGGAACCTACGAGACAAGGGAGCTCAGGGACTCCAGAAAGGTCTATGGTTAGTAACTTTAATGGGACAGGAAGAGCGAGAGCAAAGAAGAAAGAGAGAAGTAAAGAAAGAAAGAAGAAAGAAGGGATGAAAGAAAGAAAGAAAGATGGAAAGAAAGAATGAAAGACCCAAAAAAGGAATCTACAGCAGAGATCCAGAGGAACCTACGAGACAAGGGCGCTCAGAGACTCCAGAAAGGTCTATGGTTAGTAACTTTAATGGGACAGGGAGAGTTAAAGTGAGAGACAGGCAGAGAGAGGAGAGAGAGGGAAAGACAGGATCCCAGTGTGTCAGTCTAAGCCTATAGCAGCATAACTAAGACCTGGTCCAAGCCTGATCCAGCTCTAACTATAAGCTTTATCAAAAAGGAAAGTTTGAAGCCTAGTCAAATTAAATATAATATAAAATCTGTAAGCTAAGCTAACGGTCTTCTGCTCTTTCATCTTGAACTTTCTGTTTATATCTTTTCAGTTTGAAGTGACGAGGCTCTTTCACTTCCTGGTTCCTGTGCAGTGACTGCTGATGAACTTTCAGCCTTTCAGACGTCATCTTTGCAGATTTCCTTTTGAGGAACTGAAATACTTTTTTGTGGTTTTTTGCAAAATGAGTAAATCCAGTTTTCTGTAGAACTGTTTGACTCACTTCAGGGGGTTTCTGCTGACTCAGGGTCTGTACTTCCCCCTTATCAGGTCATGCTTCAGCAACTTTATTAAGACAACACTGATGTATTCAAAAGACGAACCATGACACTGCAGTTTTCTTTACCTTCCTTTATTTACATGACAAACCTGATGTTTGCCTAGTCTTGCTTTATGTGAATAAATTCCTCTGGTTATCTTTCATATTTCATCGGTACATTCATCAAACTTTAAATTCAATAACGTAAAGAGTTTTAAGATGATCTTTCCAGCTTAATGAGAAACTATGTTTTAGTTATATTTTTTGGCTCTTACACTTATTTTATTTCATAGAGGAGAGGACAGTGGATGGCGTAGGAAACTG